>NW_009718556.1:14899-58808 GCF_000703405.1 Apaloderma vittatum
CTCAGCCAGGGGTGGGCTCAGCACCTTTGGCTGGGGCACACAGAGACAGGGAGAGACAGAAAAAAAGCTGCAAGAACAAAGGGCCAAACACTTCCCGAAGGGAGGGAAACCTTGTGCAAAAGAGCCCTTCGAGCCCCGAGGGGAGAGAGGGAGGAGGGCAGGGGGAGCAGCGAGGGAGGAGGAAGGAGCCGCAGAGAAGGGCTGGCAGCGCCTGGCCCCAGCACTACCTGCCCCAGCCCTCGGGAGATGGAGGCCCAGGAGCTGGGACTGAAGGAGAGCCTGGGAAGAACCGTAGAACAGTTATGGTTGGAAAAGGTCCTTAAGATCATCAAGCCCAACAGTTTTCTAACTCCACCAGGCCCAGTTCTGAACCATGTCCCTGAACACCATATCTAGATGGTTTTTAAAACATCCAAGGATGGCGATTCAATCACTTCCCTGGGCAGCCTGTTCCAGACCTTGATAACTCTATTAGTGTAGAAGTGTTTCCTAACGTCCAAGCTAAACCTCCCCTGGAGTAACTTGATACCATTTCCTCTTGTCCTATTAGTTTTGAGAAGAGACCAATACCCATCCACCTTGCCACAACCTCCTTTCAGGCAATTGTAGATCTCCCCTCAGCCTCCTTTTCTTCAGACTAAACAACCCCAAGTCCCTCAGCCACTCCTCATAAGACTTACTATCATAGAATCATAAAATTTTTAAGGCTGGCAAAGATCTCTAAGATCATCAAGTCCAACTATGAACCCAATACTGCCATGATGGGAGTTTGGCTGTTGGTCAAAGGAAACCAACTCACCAAAGCTGGTTGGTCTGAAGCTGCTTCAAAGAACTTACAGTAAAACAATGACTTTGGTAAGCGTTTGTTCTAAGGGTAATCTCAAATGCCTCCTACACAGAGTGCTAACTAGATCAGTTGGTATGTTTAGAGAACTATAGCTAAAGAACTACAATGATTTGTACTACTTAGAAATCCTCTCTCCATTTCTGAATGCAAGCGTGGTTGTTTTCCACCGCAACTGGGCAATGCACATTGCAGATTTTGGACCACTTATTTTGACAGCACAGTGAGATGAAGAAGTTCTACCCTAATTTCTGTTTGAGTGAGAGATCTGCTATCCTAGATGAAGTGCAATGTGCTCAGTACTTAAAAACTATTCAGAAAACTCTGTAAAGTCATCCTGTTGGCACAAATTATAATTTCATCAAGTAGGGGATACCTTTTTTTTATAGGAGACTACTTTGACAGAGGCCCATGGATTTGATACAAATTTTTAATTTTTTTTTCTCTTCTAATTGAAGTCAGCCCCAATGCACATTGTCAAACACTTCAATGTGTACATTCAATGCATACATTAAATAGAAATATGATGCTGTGAGACCTTCTTGGGTTCCAGAAGACTGACTGTGGAATTATTACTATGGGTAATTTGAAAATTAAACTTAACTTAAACATACAACATAGTCCACACATTGGAAAAGCTATAATATTGAGAAAGTTTCCAGGACGGTGTGCAGCTGGTGTGCAAAAAATTTCTTCCACAAAAAGTTCCCTAGGCAACTTTAGATGCTAAAGAATCTTGTTGTACTGACTCTGAGAGCAACCACATGGAGGATGGAACAGAGTGAAGACTGTACACAGTCTTTGTGTACATAAGAGGAACTTGGAGTTACTTGGAGTTACTGTAGAACTGATAAGCTGCACTGGCTACCCTGGGCCAACAGTCTGTCATCTTTCGACAAAATACTGTCCTTTGGGTGAACTATGTTCATTATAATCTCATTATAATACCAAAACACACCTCCGTCCCAAAAGCTGCCAGCCTTCAAGGCGTGACCACTCCTCACTGTTTGTGCTCTGGATTTTTTTTAGTCTATACATTTAAAAGCAAAGTGAGGAAAATTTACACCAAACGTGAAAAAGGTATGTATGAACATTCAAGAACCACTTCTTCCAAGCTCAAGGTCAGTGTATCACAACAGATAGGAAATCAACAAAGAGAGCCAGGAGACCTGCATAGTTCACCAGGGAACTGCTGGGCCCCCAGTTACAAAACCATTGATGAACCTTGGGCCTGCAAAGATGAGTGGTGCTGCCTTGAGCATTGGCGTCATTATGCTTTAAGGATAAGTGCCTGAGATCAAGGGAAAAGAAGGCTTTTGTCCAGCTAGGTTTTTGCAAAGTACGGACAAAGGAAGCCTACTTCCTGTGCAGTGACTAGAGGAATCCTCTAAAAACTAGTATCAGCCATGGGCGGCCTGAATCTGGCAAGCATACAAGGTTGGTGCACCTTGGCTGGATGCCAGTTGCTCGCCAACCTGCCCTGTTGCTTCCCCTCCCCAGTGGATCAAAGGAAGAGAAAATTAAAAGCTCAAATGTTGAGATAAGGACAGAAAGATCACTCAGCAATTATCATCACATGCAAAACAGACTTGACTTGGAGAAATTTATTTAATTTATTGCCAGTCAAATCATAGTAGGATGATGAGAAATAAGAACAAGACTAAAACTACCTTCTCCCCCAACCCTCCCTTCTCCACCGTGCATCCTTCCCATAGGCTTCAGTTCTTCAAGAACTGCTTCAGCATGAGTCCTTTCCATGGGGTATAGTCTTTAAGGAATGGGTTGTTCCAGCACAGGTTGCCCATGGGGCTTTCCATGGGCTGCAGATTCTTTCAGAGCATATCCAGCTGCTCCAATATGTGGTCCTCCACAGGCTACATGGTAGATATCTGTATCACCATGGACTTCCAAGGGCTGCAGTGGGAAAACCTGCATCACCATGGTCTTCACTATGAGCTGCAAGGTAATCTTTCCTGCAGAACCTGGAATGCCTCCTTCCACTCCTTCTCTGGCCTTGGTATCTGCGGAGGTGTGTCTCTCTCATTTTCTCACTCCTCTCTTCCATATGCTGTTGCACTATGTTTTTACCCTTTTAAAAATATACTATTCCAAAGGTGCAACTGACATTGTTCCTTGGTTCAGCTTTAGCCAGTGACAGGTCCATCTTGGAGCCTGCTGGAGCTGGCTGCGTATGACATAGGAGTAGCTTCTGGCATCTTCTCACAGAAGCCACGACTGGAATACCTCAGCTAACAAAATGCTACCACATAAACCAGATAAAGAAAGAGCAGAAAAATCTTTCAGTCAAGTATGAACAGCCCAGTTGGGCACATCATTGCAACTACAGAAACAGCAGTAGAAAACCTGGCAGAACAAGTGACAAGTTAAAATTACCCTGAAATATTTTTTCTGAAACAAATTTGAAGTGACAAGGCAAACATATGTTGTGTCAGAAATATACATACTGTTGATGAAGGGTTTGTTGTTTTTTTTTGATCCAGTCCTATGCTCCTTTGAAATAATTTTATTTTCACAACTTACTGTGATTTTTTTAAAAAAAACCCACAACCTGTATCCTTTTCTCTGCTTTTCTCTCTTAAAAAAAAAGCAAAAAAATATCCTTCTCCCCCCCAAAAATAAAAACCCCTCACATACACCTGCCATTTACACCTATTCAGTCAGGACCTTTTTCAGTTAATGTCTTCCTACTAAAAATCGTTCTTAGACATATTTGCACCACCTATTTTAACGTCTTTGTTTGGCAGATTTCATACCATATGCTAAAATAATTCACCTTTAGTTCCCTTTTATACCTTACCAAGTCACCAGTCTTCTGGCACCTGCACTGATGAAACATCTGTAACACAGTTGTCTTCAGTACGACACTGTTCTTTTAGAGCCACTGTAGAATAACTTGAGCAAGTATTATATGTTTTGGAAATGGTACTGAAGGTGAATACAGAACTGAAGGTGGACATGCCTCGTTTACTAGTCCTGTAAGTTGAATCCTGTTCCTGGATGAAAATAAGTGAACTTTCTGCTTAGTTTTCAAGACTGGCCATTGACCTGCTGTACAACACAACTACAGAATAGCATCTTCTTTCACAATTTTAACAGTTTTTGTTTTTACATTGCATACCTTGGGAGTCTCCTTCTTTTCTAGGAAGATACAGCTTAAATATAACCTCTAAAGTTTAAAATTGGCCTTCTCCTCTTCTACTGCAAGAGTTAGCAGTATGTCAGGGGTTATTAAATGACTCCAAAAATCCCTGAAGATATATTTGCAACAAAATTTATACATCACTTCTCCTCTGTGACTTCTTTATGAATTTTACGCTTTGATTGTACATCCTTATAAAGTGCTGACTGTCCAGATTTTAGGTTACTTAATAGATTTACTGTTTCTGGGGAACAGGGGAAGATCTCTGCTATAATACATTCTCCCTCCATCTCAGACAATCTAATTCTGCGTATGCTTTTTAAACCCTGTTCACTTCCCAGTTGATTATACTGCACTTTTATTAAGTTACAAGAAAAAAATAAAGCAAAATAAAAGCCAGAAAACTTCCTTCATTCACTTTGACTTCTTTAGATTTTGCTTATAACAGATGTACTTTGAGAATTTGGGTGAATGTCCTATCTGCTTGCTCCAATTCTTTTGGGGCTGTAATTTTGTTGTGAAATATTTTCTCTCTAGCCTGTATGCCAGCTCTCAGCCTGACAAAATTTAGAACAGTAGAGATACTGTTTAATTAAACTCCATTTTCCAAAATATGGTTCATAATGAAAATACTGACAAGCACTTAAATATAGTGACATTAGCCAATAAAATACTAAAGTATACTCATTTTAAAATATTCAATTAAACATGACCTGCTGTCAGCTAATTCATGGTTACTGGAAAATCTAATTATGTTAGATGATGATTATGTTAAATTCCAAGTTTTACTGGAGGTCCTTTCCAACCCCTAACAGTCTGTGATTCTGTTTAATTCTGTGATAAAGCACTTAACACTTCCTCTACATACTCTGCCCCCTCTTCCTCAAATTGGACTCAGTATTACAAAGCACCAGATGACTCAGTTACCTGGAATCCAAATTCTGTTTAAGTTAGGACTGGAAAGAATACATAAACTTTAGGCACCGAATTCTAGGAAAAGGATACAAATCAAACACCGAGCAGCCCTCACCTCTTCCTCAGCATTTTTAGATGCTTTAATATCCTGGAAAATCTGGAAGCAAAAGGCATTTAAGAGTACCTGCGCAACACTTTGTAATATGTATTAGATCTAAGTTCCCAAATCTCGTATTTCAAAGATGAGTTAAGAGGCCAAATTTCTACAATTTCTATGCAGATCTTTCTTATTTACCATCACAGAAGGAAGGAAGGGAAGAGAAGAATAACGATTAGAAAATGTTCAGTTCTTCCACTAGCAAGAAACTCTTTACTAACCTTCTCCCTTCATACGTGACACAGTCTATTCAGGCACTGCACGCGCCTTCAGAGATGGAGGCAGAAGTGCATGTTTAGTATTCTACAACTTGTAGTGTGTACCCTTTCCATGGTTGGGCCATTTTTAACCTGACTGTTCAGGTTAAATGCCCTCATCCTTGCTCACAAGGGACAAAGGAAGAAGGCTTAAAGGGTCTTTTTTGTGTTGTCTCTTGGTGCTTCACTGAAACATCGACCGTTCTTCCAGTACCAGTTAGCATAAAGAGTTAATAACAGCTGGCATGAAAATACTTGGGTCAGTATTGTAGAAGAGACTGCCCTATTCCTTTTCCTTATTGTGAGGACCTCAGAAAATTATAAAATAATTAAAATTCATAAAACATGCATTGTTAGAAAGTAAAACGGTAACTTTTTAAGGAGAGGAAATTCAATCTGATAGAGACCAAAATAAAGTGAACAAGAAGACCTGCCTCCTCACTCATTGTATACTATTAGGGCATGTCCTTACATCGAGGCTTTCTCCGCTGTAACATCTTTGCATAGTCCTATTGTTGGTGTCCAAGGATTTTTTTTCATTCTGGACCCCTCTGGCTTGACTACTTACTCCCTGCTTCACTCAGCATCTTCTTTGGTGTCGGGATACCAGCTCCTTGCTCTGACTATTTGACTCTCCTACTTGATTAAGTAAAACCTTTCTCTCCCTGAGAGAACCTAGCTGGTCCCAGAGGGATGCCCGGTTTCTCCATTGCCTATACAGGATAAGCTGTCCAGTGTGCTTTTTTGCATCCTTATGACCCTAATTCAATCAATCACGAAAAATAAAGATGATATCTATCCATTACAATTTCTAATGTAAAGCTATCTTTTAACACAAAATCTTAGTTCCAGTAATAAGTGTAGTCACCTGCAAGAGTACTTACAGGTAGCATAAGACACTCCTCCCTTCCTCACTCTGTCACTCAGATCCCCCCAAGCTAGAGACTGAAATGATAAATGGCCCAAAAGCTACTCTTGATAAGCCTTATTTTATTAATATCTTCAGGCATGAATCCTTGCGCAGAAACTTGATAAAGCTGTAGCAAAGATAGTTAATATCTGCACTATCAAAAATATTTTTCATTAGGAGAAAACACATGATCAAACATTCTTTTAAAACTGCACAAGAAACAAAATTCTATGATCTAGTCAGAATAAAAATGAAACTTTTGCTTGCTAACTATCTTCAGAATTCTAGAACTTTCCTGAATCTATGAAAACAGCTACTGAGAAATACTCAAATAGGACTAATAGATGTAGGGATTTAGATTTAAATCTCTGATATTTCTTAGTAGTTTATTTTTATGAATTCAATTCCATTTTCCAATTACACTTTAGCCAGTGCAACTGTATCATTTAAGAATAAAAAAGAATTCTTTTAAAACTCTGATTTTTTGTTTAGCCTGCAAATAGGTTTCTGTTGTATAAGTATATTGCAATTCCTTTTTTTTTTTTTGAGAGAGAGAAAGAAATTCCACAATACCGTGTTGGGGAACACAAAAAGTTTAACGGTTGCATCAGGCATAAGGAGGGCAAGGATTACACAGTCCTGCCTTATGATTAAGGTCAGGAACTAGGAGTGGGAAGAAACCAAAGTGTCAAAAGCTAATACTCAGGATCAGGGTGTCATGCTAGTCAGGAGATGAGATCATGAGTCTGAAGCATTTATCAGACACAAAATGACTGTTCTAAAGAGGCTTATTGCTCTAATACAAACGTGGTCACACTTGCAACCTCTGTGATAAGCACACTCAGAATAAAGACTAAGATGCCCTATGTGAGGCTGAGGACATAATGCTTCTGACAGCATCACTACGGAGCTTCCAATGTGTCTGGAAGAACACCTCTGACACCTTTGGGTCACATTTGCCTGCTGCCAAATTATGATAGTATTTTAGAAGATATGCAATGATTTATTACTAAAGTTTTCCCTCTTAAGATGTACTTGATTTTGATACAAAGCAATGTCATGTTGTTTTAAGTATAAAAACGTGGAAAAAATGTATTATATTTGATGAAATCTCCTGTCATATGAGAATTTTGACAGAATTCCATTTAGATTGATAGTAAGAAATAATAATAAAATTAATAAATAAAAATTTAAAAATTACTATTGACATAAGAAGGATCATATTCAGATGCAGTTATTTATTATACTGCAGTGCTATAAGAGCTTCATTTACTGTCTGAAATATTCAATAATTTTTCCAATATATTGTTTCACTTTCACATCGCATTGTTCTTTGCAAGGAAAATTTAATCCTGTATGACTTCAAAGTTTGCATGATTGGTCATATTTATTGCATCACAGCAATGACATACATTCAGTTTAGAAAAGCGGAACACAAGACATTTTTGTTTCAGCTAACGTGTTCTTTCTTGTAGTTTAGTTTCCATCTGAAGGAAAACTTAGATGATTGTGCCTTGTCTTCGTCTATCACAAGCAATGGCTACTTTTGAACTTATTGGTCAGTCTCAACAAGATTTGACAGAAGAACAGGAATCTCAGAAACCTAAGTCCCTATCATGTTTATGGAAACTGGCAGCTGAGTGAACTGGAGAGGCTTAAATTAATTTTGCAGGCTAGAGAAGGCAAGTAGAATTCAGTAACTAAACGTGGTCACTTTGAAAGGTCATTCTGTGAGTTAGCTGCTGGCTGCTCATTCAGCACAGGGACACGACCAAACAAGCCACAGCACGTGGCAACTTTTGCCCAGTAAAATATATAGAGTATGTAAGATGAGATATCAAAATATCATAAAAGGATTGCTTGACAGAAATTACCTATGGAAAAAAATGAAGCATTTTAGTTTAACAGCTTTTGGAAACATTTTTGCCTCCTCTGCCCCTTTTACCAGCCTTTCCTTCCCTCATTCAGCAGTCAAAATTCTGAGAGCAGAATTATCTCCTTTTGTGGTAATTTCTACATATTATCTTTAAATTTTTATATGCCGTATGCACTGTAGATTGTGGGAGGAAGAAAAAATATCTGTTTTAGTCTTGTCTCTGTCCTCAGATGCATCTCTATCTTTTCACATGCAGACCTGTTGACCAAAAAGACATTATTTGTGTAATCACGTAACAGAGTATAAATGGCATGAATAAGGCAGTAGACATAACCTTTAACAGCAGTAATAACATAAGAAGGGAATTAGTATGATTTTATTATAGAGTACTCCTCTAGAGGAATATTTGACTTGAATTTTTTAATGAAGCTTTAATAGGTTTCTAGTTTTAGACTAATAGCTGTACACTTATAGACACTCAAAAAATGATTTATGCTTCTTATATTGAGGGATTATCTAGAGGGGGTATGTATTCATGCTGTGATAGAAAGGTGGACCCATAGGATAAGAGATCGTAATATAAGAATAGATGAAAGATGTGGTTCAGCAAGGAACTGCCAATGAGAGTGATAGGCTTGGTACTTTGCATGATACGGTCCAACACACTGGCTGTAATTTTGAAGCCAATTTTAAATAGTTTAGCCTGTGACAATCCCATGTAAGAGGGGCAGAAGAAACAGCACTGGTACTGAGAAGAAATGCATTTCATGAACAACAGAAACTAATGTAGAAGTTCAGAGGCAAACAGGCTTAGTTGGGGTGAAGACCTTTATGGATGTTCTGATGGCTGACAAGAACCGAAATACTGCAGGATTTCTGCCAGTAGGGCATTAACAGAGTCTCTCTCTGCTGTAGGTGCTTACTTTCATGAAATATCTATGAAAATCACATCTTTGAGGCTTGTAGCTCCTTTTAATTTAGGTAGAAATTGTTTAGTGGGTTCAAGTGGTTAGTCTGAAATAAAAAACAGGATGAGGAATGACAGAAAGTTCTATTACATATACCTCACACCTTTAAAAAAAAGCCTTAAAGAAGCTTAATAGTGACATTTGAAGGTAGAAAATTAAAATATATATCTCTTTACTAAACTGAGATACAATATACCATACTATGTCCTCTATGTAACAGCAATTCAATGGATGATCTCCCTAAGAACACCCAGTGTGTTACTGAGTGTACCCTTTGTTTCAGTTTTGTGTCTTTTGAATATTATCCAATAAGTGTTCAACTAAAACTCAAAATAAGCAGGAGGAAAATAATCACAGTAGTTTCTGTTGGCCTGTTGTGGGTTAGGGCTGGACCAGCCACTAAACATAGACAGACGCTCTCTAACCCCCTGTCCCCTCCCCAAATGAGAAGGAAAAGGGAATGAAGCAGAGAGACTCACAGGTCAGAAAAGAAAAACTAAAACATCTTTAATGAAACAAGAATGGAAATAATAGGGAAATGATAAAAATTAAGAACTATATACAACTACAGGTTGCCCAGAGAGGTTGGGAAATCTTCTTCTCTGGAGACTTTCAAACCCCGACTGGACGCATTCCTGTGTGACTGCCCTAGGGGATCCTGCCATGCAGGGAGGTTGGACTAGATGATCCCTAGAGGTCCCTTCTGACACCAAACATTCTATGATTCTATATGTAAGCCCAATATCAAACCCAACTCAGCCCTGATAGTCATCATCACTGGTGCTGCAGAGCAGGCGGCACTGGGGAAGCCCCAGGCTCAGCAGCGGTGGGAGCTGGATACAGGGAGCCGGATTCGGAAACTCAGGATCTGGGTCAAAAAAAATTCTGTCTGGATCAGAGTCCTCCCTGGACACTGGCCATTGCAGAAAGGGGACGAAACTCTTGTGATCACTCAATTTATACTAAATGTGACGTATATAGGATGGAATACTCTCGTTGGTCACCTGTCCTGTCTATTACTCCCCGGAGGTGCAACCTTTTACTTCCTCGTGACCCCTCTCACTACCCAGCACACAAGAGCCAGCAGTGGCCTTGGTCACTGTAGGAATATGTGTCAGCAAGAGCCTTTCTGCATCCCAGTCCCAGGCAGTAACTGTAAACATCAGGTGTTATTGCTGCTATTAGCAGCCACTGCCTGCAAAAACATGCTGCTGACTTCAGAAAGTGCAGCCTTTTAGAAGAGACTAAACTGGAAAATAAAAATCACTAAACAGAATTGGAGTTTTTTAGCTCAAATCAGGACATGGCCTTAAAAATAAGTTATGGCGACACATCCCCACTCCCTCCTCTGAAGTAAAGCATTTCTTCTTCTTAAGTGAATTTGCCTCTGTAGTAGAAGGACTCTTAGTAAATACAAAGGTATCATCAGCTGCAAAAGGGCTTAGTCCAGTAACATACTGGTTAACTCGAAGCACAGCCTTAAAGGATTTGCTCAGTACAAATGGACCTAAATGAACAATTATATTTAAGCACATGCTCATAGCCTTCAGTGACTTCAGCTTTGAATGGAATGCTGTAAGAGAATGAAGTTTGAAAAGAAAAAAACTCTACTTGCAAAATTAGCTCATCTGAATAATGACGTTATTAACCCTGAAAAGCTATTTTCCATAAGAGCTGATCTAATCTTGCAGTATGTGTGTATATGTTATATATGTATATATATGTAAATATACACACTATCATCATACAGCCAGGACTGGAAGAGATACCAGAGGCTTTGAAATATAAGAATAGAAAAAGTATCTTGGTTCAAGTCCTACAGATACACCAAAATAGATATGCAGGCTATCATTATGAAACAAAGTGATCAAGCTATCGTCTGAAAATGTCACCCACAACAAAAATAAATCTGCTCTGCAATTAACTATATTTAGATGAATTATGTAAAATCATAAGCAAAATGCTAAGTAGTCCTTTATAGTAGTTTGAGCTGAGATTATTTATATCTCATTAAGAATTTTATGGTAAATGTGTGTGTGTATGTGTTGGGGTTTTTTCTCCTCCTTAATCATCCCTGTGAAGTAAAGGACTGTGAAGGTCTTACAGAACCTTCAAGGCCAGAAAAGTCAAGCCTATAAATTCATCATAACAAATCTGCATATAGTTTTGCATTTTCAGTCTATGCACTGAAACATTTCACAACCAAAGGGCTGCAAGTCTAAGTGGGATTTCACAATCCGTATCTTCTCTTCTGTGCTTACTCAGCTGCTCCTAGTATGAAATAGTTGGTCAGGAAAAATCAATGAATCAAAGAAGTATCGGGATAGACACAAGTAATGTTATAAATAACTGCTAACACTATGCTTTAAATGGTGGCAAATGTCTACTGGTGGGATTTGATGAGATTGTCAAAGTCTTTCAACTGTGTTTATCATTCATTCTTGCAACAGATTGCATTCTTATGATGTACTGATTGCAGCAGGAACAGAAGAATTCATTGCCTAAATACCAGTATTTTCCTGAACAAACCTTTCCTCTACTAAAGAGAAAAGAAAAAAAAGCAACAATAGAACAGCCTGATGTCTCCCTGATCTTTAGCCTAAGCAAGTCACTGTCTTTTGAAGTTCGTTGACCTTGAAGTCAGCCACATCAAAATATCCTGACATCTACATGTCCAATCATTAAATTGCCACTGGATAAAAACACCTTCTGCTCACTGCTGGCCTTCAGGGAGCAAGACATAGAGGCGTAAGTTGAAGGGTCATGTGTAGCCTTGCCAGTGCTTAGTGTTATGCAGTGACACTCATTCTTGGAGATGAATATTAAACCATATCACTAACTTAAGACCTTCTTTCACAAAATAAGTTATAATGTGAGTCCAGCAGCAGTGATCAGAGGATTTTGTAGGGAATATAAACTGTGCAACATGAAACATTATTTTGGCAATAAGCAGTATGACTTGCATTATTTTCTATTTCTTCTTTGATTATTCTATATGTAAAACTTATTGGGAAGGCGTGTGATATATGGCATATAAATGCATCTATTTTATATACTTAACTATTTTGACAGAAACTTAAAAGCACCATCATGATGGAAGCAGAAATAGGACTTTTGACATTTAGATTTGTCTAACATTGGGAACTATGCCATACAAATTCATCTTTTGGGCATAAAATCTAGTGAAATAATTCTGGAAGAAGAAAACCTGTGACGATTTTTACTACTGAAAAACCAGGATTAAAGCTAGGCTTTAAGATTTTTGCCCGTTTACTATCTGCCACTTTTAATATCACTCAGTTTAAGGTGAAAACCCAGGGAAAATATTTGCAAACTTCCTCCTCTTCGAGTAAATTGCTTATATAGAGAATAATCTCTGATTAAGCTTAAGAGCTTTGGCCACATATGCACCTCTTGTTCTGGTGTTTCACTGACTGCAAAATTTCCTAGGCATCTTGATCATCTTCATGGTCTTGAAGAATGACATTCATTTCACTAAATTCATTTCCTGTGCTGTAGGCATCTATATATGAGGCAAGAGTCCTCCTTCCCTTCCTTGCCAGGAGAGTGCAGTAAACATTTTTAGGGTTCAGTTTGTTTCATTTCCTGCTTTAGGACTTGAAGAATCATGTCTTAAATTCCACAGATGAGAAGACCATTGACTACAATGAAACCTCAAAGTGACTACCTCATACTGTAGAGATATGCACAGAAGTTGTATTGGTCCAATAACTCACACTCTAGGCATGTGAAAAAAATCTGTTTATGCTGAAGACAAAAGAGAATGAGGCACGAGTGGCCATTTTATTCTATTTTCAATCAATTCCTTTTCACTTTTCAGATGCCTGCTCATCAAAATATTCTAGATTTCAGCTGAGTGCTCAGACTTCTTTTGAAGGTATAAGGTGAGAGGTGGAATTCAGGGAAAAAAAGAAAAGTACTCAGACTCCAGAAGATCACTGTTGGAAAATATCTTTCCAGTTTATGTGCTCTTTGATCTGTTTTCAGATTTCATTTACTCTCCCGACTGACAGACTCTAGGGAGACACAATTGTGTGGCTTCTAGAACTACACAGAGTGCTACTTTTCCTAAATTTACAAGCCTAATTTAAATATTTTAATCTAGGATTGAGTTGGAACTTTATCTTCTGCCACTAAATTATTCCTCCTAATCCTTTAAATAGAAAATTATTGTTCACAATGGCTTGCCAGATAAGGAAACCAAAATTATCTAGTAAGTATCATGAAGAGTGCTTTTTACATCCTGCTAGCCATCTACACAATTTCCAGCTGTTAAGAAAACATGTAACTAGTAATTTTACCAAGGAGAGTGTTGTAGACTGACTGAAAATTAAAATGTACTATGATGGGACAAATAATATTTTTCCTTCCATTTCTTACCTCCCAGAATTATGATTGCATTAGAACAGCTCAGGGTCTTGATAGTGACTGTTTTGTTCAAATCATAATTTCTTTTCAGAAGTATTAAACTGGATGTTAATGAAAAAAATATACTCCTCTTCTGGCACAACTTATATGAACTTTGGTAAAAAAAAAAATCAACTTTTGAATCCATACAAATACATAAGAACAAAGAAAAATCTTTCAGAGTATGCATATCTGAACTTAAATTAAAAATAAAAAATGATATAAAGTCAGCTTACTGAACAAGTAGAATAGTATTTTTCTGGACTGCGGAACACCCTATTTTAAGTTTTTGTAGTGAATGAGGCAGACCAGGCATGTTAATTCATATATCCCATATCTTAGTTATTTTCATATGAAATATGTTTCCAGTTGTCTGAAATTATGGAGTTAACCTGAGTGTTTTCTCTTGCTGATGTTCTACATTTCATACAAGAGTGCCAAAAAGCTACCACACTTCAGTACAAAGGTTAAGACATACACAAAATGTGAGAGATTTTATTCCAAGTCCCTGTCCCACTGAAAGCCTGAAAGAACTGCAGATACAACAGTAAACACCTTTAGAAGTCTAACAGCTATCTCAGCTGGGTGTAGGAGGCAAGTGTCATTGTAGGCCAAATCCAGCAGTGATCTGCACATTCTGCAGCCTCCAGCAGTTCATTCAGGTTTTTGCCACATTAGTTCACACGCGAAAAGGTAGAACGTTTATTTAGGTGTCTCTGTAGAGGCAGATTACAATAGAAATCTAATCCTGCCTCTGTTGATGGGAGCTTTACTTAAATAAAACATTGTCAGCCCTTATGACATTCCACTGTATGGGATTCGTGCAAGTAACACATACAAAAAATGAGGCATTAGCACCTGGAGCATCATTACCTCTTAATTATTCTACTGTACAGCCAAGTCTGTCCTAACTTACTGCTGGAGATGTCAGCCTTTATCACTGATTTAAGAAAATCCTCCCACTCACTTGCGCTTTGACTCTTTGGTACCAGCTGTTCATTTACTGTAGAAATCTCTTGATAATATAGCTATTGTTTTTGAGCATCTCTAACTTAGATATCTTTCTTCAAAAACTCAAGTTTAGTCATAAAGGAATGTCCATACAGTATTAGTGAAATGCCAATAGTGAAAAAATAAAGGACTCTTGTGTATTTAAAAACCAGAAGCTTCAACAACAATTGAAATTTATGTTTCTAAATGCTTACCCTTTACAGTTTGTGCTTTTAAGAGCACCACTCTTACAATACAAGACTGCACACACAGAGGATAATTAAGCCTGACTGGGCTCTGGCTCCTTTCAGCAATCTCTGAACTGAACAGATAATAAACAGAGAAGCTTTCATGTAGTCAGAGGGGAAAGAAGGAAGGAAGGAAGAGATTATTCTAGATGATTCTGTCGATTTTACCTGTTCTGTTTGGAGAAATTAGGTGAGATACAGTCCTGGCATTTATTTGTGTGTGTGGAGAGATAATCTCAGCATTAAAAGAGAGGTAAATTGCAAGACCTGGGAGAAAGCATACATATTTGGTAACTTCACTTAAAACTCTACTGAGCACCCATTGGCTTTTAGAACTGCAGAAAAGCAGGTTTTGATTAACTGCAAAATGTTGGCTATCTTGCTTTAATTTGAATGCTTTGCAATTAATCACAGTCTTCCAAGACAACTGAAGATATCTAGTGAAGGTCGGGAAATTGCTAGTTGCAGTGCTTTTCATCATTGCTAATAATACAAAGTCCAGTCCTATATGATCCTCAGGATCTTCCAGAAAGGTACAGAACATTTCCTACTCCAGCTGTCTGGTTAGCTGTTCAACTGATGAAAGGCATTTCATCAGCACTTAAGATCTCCCAAGGAAGATTTTTCTTCAGTATTTTGGGAAACTTGATTTAATTCAGGACTGCAAAAAGCTCTGATTTTAAGAATGATTTAAAGAATCAATACTGAATTCCTTGCTCTGACTTCCTGTTCAAGTTTTGTGGCACTGTTCTTAGAGTACATGCAGCACCAGATGATAAGCTGTAACAAGATTTTAACACACTGGCACATAAAAACAGTTAAAGTGCTGATGGCATTGTTCATTTTCAAATACCGACAGCATTATAACATTCTCAAGTTAAAGGGTTCATCCAGTGTGAGACACTGTAAGTGCCCTCAGTCTAGTCTTTACCATAGGCATAATAATCATTCATACTTTTAATCTGAAACTTGCTAAGCGCCAGAAATATCTTGTGATATGCGACTGGGATTGCATCAGCTCTTCGGTTTGACATGGTATACTCTTCATCTTGAAGAGTGCCAGACACCTCAGTTTCTCACTGATTTCACTGGCATGGAAATAGATAGATGCTCTTATCCTCTCTTCTCACACTGTGTTACTTTCTAAAAACTTGTGTTTGTCATTAGAACATTCTTAATAAACAGTTCTTCAAAGATTGGCTGTAATTTTAATGAAGCAAAGAGCTTATCTGCCCCTGTATCTTTTCCTACTTAGCAAACTTGTACAACAACTAGCCAGAAATTTAGTATTTTAAAAAAATAAACACAGAGTGAGCAACCTGTGTGTAAATCATCTCAAAAAATATATCACTTTCCCTTATAATTTTGGTAAGGGTTTGAGACAAATGAAAAAGTCATACAGTCAATATGACTCCTTTCAGAATGAGTTTGGGCACAATAATCACATCACAAGCCTGCCTAGTCCAATGCAAATCAACACAGTGTTTAAAATTCACTTAAAGAGAAAATTAGAATACATTGAGGGGAGAGCATTACAATTAGTTCTTCAAACAATAGTTTGAATTTTAGGCAGTGGCATAACTTCTGTTATGCAGCAGCCTAGAAAATCTGAAGGTTTTGGAAGACTGTTTACCCAAGACATTATTTGCTGGAAAGTTTGCTAGATAAAGTTAGAATGCAGTAAAAGAGTAATAGCCAGGTTTTTTAGGTGTGTTACTTTTGAGTAAGACCTTTAAATACCAGTGCAGCCTAGATTTTTAGCTGGTATATCTGGCATAGGTCTTTCCAGGTGGGCTTAGGAGTTTATATTTCTTCCATGACCAGTGAGCACTGGTTTCACAGTCTTTGAAAGGGCTATTCACCTCCTCTGGAAGTCATTTGGACCAATTTCCCTGATCAAGCAGGGCCGCCTACAGCAGGTTGCCCATGACCATATCCAGACAGCTTTTTAATATCTCCAAGGATGAAACTCCACATCCTTCCTAGGCAACCTGTGCCAGTGCTCAGTCACCCTCACAGTCAAAAAGCATTTCCTGATGTTCAGAGGGAACTTCTTGTGCCTCAGTTTGTGCCCAATGCCTCTAGTCCCATCACTAGGCACCACTGAGAAGACCCTGGCTCCTTCTTCTTCACAAACTCCCTTCAGGTGTTTCTAATATTTCACAGTGAAACCAGTGACAGTTTAGGTCTTTCCGAGAGCACAGCTGCTAGGGCTTTATTCAAGAAATAAATAAAAAAATAAAACAGCAACCCAAACTCTCTTCTAACAGATGGAGAGCTGCAAAATTAAAACCTGTAGGCATTTGGAAAAAATATTTTATGTACTTCGGAATACATCAGGGTCTTAAATTATGCTGGGTTTTGGTATTTAGAGAGAAAAACAAAGTGTGTTTGAACTAGTAATAAACAGGCCTAAAATCACATTTGGATTAGAAAAGTTCCTTGCCAAGATCAGAAACATGCATTTTCTAAATTTCATTATTTTGCTTTACCTCTCAGTTCTCAGAGGGACAGCTACTGTTTTAAGCGGAAGAAACAACTTGCAGAGTACTCTGTTAACTAGGGGAGCAAAGGAATCTTCTGAAGGCTATATTTAGAGATTTGAGGGGACCTCTCTAACAGTGTTCTGAAGTCAGGCAATGAGTAAATTTTGTGATAAAAATAAGGATTAAAAGAAGAGAACCACAAAAATGCATACTTTCTGTTAATTAAAAGGCACTATTTTTTTTTAACTCTGTGACATATACACAAGGATCTCAGACTTCCAGTATTTATTGCACTAAGACATTTTCAAAACATAAAAAAGTTGACAAATTCAACACAGACTTCAGACAGGTGGATCAAATATATGGGGAAAATCAGTGAAATCAGTGGAAATATTCCAGGAAGAAAAGTTATAGCAGAATTGTAGAATGGCCTAGGCTGGAAGGGACCTTAGAGATCATCTAGTCCAACCTCCCTGTTGTGGGCAGGGACGCCACCCCTCGACTAGACCAGGCAACACATGGGGACCGAGGTTCCTTCCAACCTAGGCCATTCTGTGATTCTATGATTGTTATAAAAAGGGGTGAAAAAGCACTTTGCCATGTCCTTTGTATTTTTTAATGCATTTTGTAAGACCTCCTGTAAATCTGTTTTGATATGAGTTTCATATAGAAACTGCAAGAAAATATTAATGACAATGCATATTTCACAAAAACAACAGACATGCCTCCAATGGGGTAGCTTAGCTTTGAGCTAAGAGTGCTCTGAAAGTCACCTGCTCCCAGCCTCCTTACATTTCAGTCTGATGGCTGTTTTCTCAGGGTTCTTGATTGTCTTACTGCTTGAAAAAAGCATTCCAAAAACTGCTTGGTGCCTGAAACCTGAGTTTAGAAACCCTTATTTAAAAGTATAGTTTGTTTGTTAATTCATATCATTTCTATAAGAAGAGATTTGTCTGGTAGGTTTCTCTGAAGCCTAACTTTAATTAAAGTTAAGGTCAAGTGCTAACTAACAGCAAATTTGATTCGGGCTGCCAGGACTTGAAAAAAATTTGTCATACATTGGATTAATATAGAGTTTGGGGGATTTTTTTTTAAAAAAGAAACAATATTTAGATGTCTATGAGACCAAAAAAAATAAATCAACCTAGATTCAAAATTTTTTGACCTCTCAGAAATACTTGATTCTGAAGCCTGTTCTTGTGGGTTTTAAGTAGTCTTATCAGAAATTTACAGTGCATTTTGAGGTGGCTATTTTTTAAAACTTAACTACTCACATTCATGAATAGAGTGGCTTACTACAAAGGCTGCCCAAACTACATCTGCTACAGATTATTGTAATTGCAGAGGTTCACCTTTTGATGTCCTTTTCATAACTGATAGACTGCTGCTCAGGAATAATTTTTCTGTGTTCTTGGATGTTGTCCTGAAGTCAAGATTGCCCATCAATTTCTTCCATACTTAAAGTTAGCCCCAGGAAAGCCATTGCATTCAAGTATCAAAAATAAAGAATCAGCATCTGCCTCATTATATAGATAACATACATAATACAGTCAGCCATCTGTTCTTTATTCACAGCTCTTCCTATTAAAAGCCATCTCACAATACATTTTGGCTCCTAATTTGTATGTCTCAAAGCACCCTCCATAGAAAGCATTAACTGCATAATCAGTGAAAGTGATGCTGCAGCTATGCAATCTATTGTAGCCAGTGACAGTGCTCTGATTCTTGCGTCATCGCCGGTTAGCTCAGTCAGTTGAGCGTGGCACTAACAACGCCAAGGTCATGGGTTCATTTCCAGTTCGGTCCCCATGTGTTGCCTGATCTAGTCGAGAGGTGGCGTCCCTGGTGGCAGGGAGGCTGGACTAAAATGATCTCTAAGGTCCCTTCCAGCTTAGGCCATTCTATGATTCTGTGGTCTAAGAAATATCTGACCTTAATAATGATCACACTGGTCCCTATAAGAATTAGGTCCTTTAAAAGTTTTAGCATCATGATTATTTTTATAGAAATTTTTTGAGATTATCTGTTCTTACTAGAAAATCCTTTGCATCAATTATGTTGGTCCATATACAGATTATGAAAGTATGAAATATTAATTGGCTTTACTCAATATGATAGAAATTACATTATTTTAAAAAGCTTGAATCTGACACTAGCAAAAACAAATAATAAAATTTAATCTACAACTGGATGCTTGGGCATAGTGATGACACAGATTTGAATCTATTAAATTATGAGAGTCATACAGTTTTGCATCTGTGATTACATTCAGATGCTAAAAAAGGAGGCAGGGAGGAAAACAAGGGGAAAAAAAAGAAAGGATTTAAGATCTTGACATTTGCAGAAGCTAAGGAAGGATCTACAGAGACTTGTGTTTCTGTCAGAAAAGAATTATTGCATGACAGCAGAGCGTAAACTGCAAGGTAAGAACCTTTACATTTTTTGGTAAATGAGAACACAGTTGTGTCTGTTTCTGATACTCAGAGCCAGACTATCCTGTCACCAAGTATATTCTCTGAGCATATGTCAAGTGCTGCTGAAAGTATCAGCACAGCTGAGTGAAAAAATCTGCTTTGAAAGAAAAGCATCAAGTGTCTCATTCTTTGAAAACAATATCACAACAAGGCTCCTACTTTTAACTCACAAAAAGATATGGCAACTTCCATCAGAATAGGAAATGCACCACCTACGAAAGATAAAAAATTAAAGGGAGGTTGTATTTTGAATCTTTTACTGTGTTTTTGCAGAATATACATCTTCATGTTTATTCTGCTTTTTGTGCTCATAATTTTTTCTAATTTCTGGTAATTCAAAATTTTAAACTTGGCCAAAGCTTCTATTTTCCTGTTTATAGTTACACAGAGATGTTACAAAAATCTCAAATGGGAATTATTTTCATTGTTTTATCTTTACTTTTACTGATGTGTTACACTATTGTATTAAAAGTAAATAAAACATAAGCCCCAGATCTCCTACCTGTGAACTGCTGCAGCCTTGATGTATTTTAACATATTCCAATCACAATCAGTTCAACTGATCAGTGAAGAGTTTATCAAATATATCCTAGTTCAAGTACCCAGGTTACTGGGTACGAGGGACTCCAGTAGAATTGTATTTCAGATCTACATGGTCAAGCCGTGTTCCCACTGCAGTATTCCCCATCTAGCCTTAGGGAAAATAACTCAACCACCTAAATTAAGAGGATAGTCTCAAAAGCTTAGCAGGTACTCAGTTAAGAGAAACATTGAAAAAGTCTGCCAGAAAGCAATTCACAGCAAGTGCCCAAATTAGATGTTCTGAGTAATCCCTTGAGAAGCTATTCTTTCAGTGGTTATGACTAGCAAGAGAGAGTTCTTCTTGGATAGGAGACCTAAATTTGTCCTGGTTTAATGATGGGGTGCAACAAAGCATACATCTCTTCCTAGTTATACAAATGTATATGCTGAAGTATTTTCTATTATTGTAGCAGAACAAACACGTCACTCAGCATATACCCCAAAATAAATGGTTAAAAAATGGATTTTAGTAGTTCTACAAACAAAACTATATTATGAATACATGAATTGAGATCCAATGAAGTTTGAAAGAGTACATTTACATTCTTTTTCCACCAAATGTTTATGATGCTTGAAAAGAAACTAAGTCCTAGAAATAAAAAACAACAGGGGAAGACAGCAATGCCATTTGTTTAGTTTGCTTTGTTTTGTTATATGGGTACTGGTGAATACTGTAAATATCTTTGAAACATGTACATACATTCATAGGTGACTTAGTCTAGTTTTGCATATCTAAAATGAATTCTAGCCTGTTTTGATAAAAGTTGTGCACTAATTTAGTCTCTGAACAACCTTTAAAAAGAAGCTCAATCTTCATTTTTAAGTTCTCCGTTATCAATTTCACTCACTTTTATTTCTCATTTTCTTCTTGATACTTCTCGTTATCTGAAACTAAATCCCAAAGGAAGCTGCAACTTTTTCAACATTTTGCAGGACTTAAGAGCCTGATTTTATAAGTCACATTAGTCTCTACCAACAAACTAGAAAATTTGTAAAAAGCCATCTTGGAAGATTTGAGATTCACTAAGTGGAACATGACCATCTCCATCAAACATCAGGAATTCAAGAATGCACTTCATAAGAATCCAGACAGATTCTTGTAGCTACATGCCAGTCTGAGCTCTGTTCCAGAGCAGAACATCACTGCTCTTTCATATTTTATTGCTTGGAGCCTTGAATGACAAGGTAACAGTTATCTAAATAATAAAAAAAAAAAATGGACGACTGGACTAATAGGTCTGAACTTGAGCTAGAATTACTCTGAAAGTAAGTTCACTGCAATTTTCTATATGGATGCTTTCTCCAGAATTTCAATGATATTTTTTCAACCTAAGTATTGATCAAAGAG
The DNA here is from genome assembly GCF_000703405.1 of Apaloderma vittatum. Classification (NCBI taxonomy): domain Eukaryota; kingdom Metazoa; phylum Chordata; class Aves; order Trogoniformes; family Trogonidae; genus Apaloderma; species Apaloderma vittatum. Next base: position 36,543 of record NW_009718556.1, read on the forward strand.
TTTAACTTTTGGCTGATTTGTTATGAAGAGTCTCATGGCTTAGTGATGATCTCCAGGAGTTAAAATGGTTTAACTGAATGTTATCAATGTAGTAACATGAACTCTTTAAAGTATTTAATCTTTAATGAAAAGAATTCTCTCAGGTACAAGGGCTATGATACATTTGCCTCGAGCTGCGTAAGATATCCATGCCAACAGAGTGCTAAGCCTTGGGCAAATTTTTAGATGGCAAGACATTTGATAATCCTGAAATATCACTCTTATTAATAGAAACATCTCCATCTACCTCTTGCAAGTACCTCTATAACACTCAGACTGACTTCACTGAGTAGAAATAAACACAACCTGTCAAGATAATAGTCATGAGGAAAAAATTGTTTCAATTGTTCTTATGTCAGAATGGTCAAAATCAGATTCTGAAGAGAACAGATTTTCTAAGCCTACAGAAAGCTACCAGTTTAGCCACCATTTGCTAATTCTACTCTAAAATTATTGTAAATAGTATACATAATATCAAAGTCCAGGAATCTGATTTGGTATTATTCAGGTTTAAAGGAAATTAAGAGTCCTTTGGTCAAGCCTAAGTCCAAAGAACAAACTGTTTTTGGAAGTTAAGTTCTGACCTCCCAACACGTTTAACACCACTCCGCTATTTTGGAATAAACTAGATGGTGGTGGTGTCCCTGACCAGTAAACCATAATCCCACACCAAGGAGGCCTAGATAATATGATCTGACGGATTAGGGAGCAACATAGCAATCAACTGTGATACAAAGTCTAAGGATGTAGTATAATATTTCACTTAGAACTGTATTAATAACTGTTGAGGGCTTTTTCCAGCCTTTTAAACAAAAGATTAAATGTTGAAATATTAAGTTAGAGTTTAGGAAACTATTAAATTGGTTCATCACCTCACATTGAGTATCAATAAATCTGCCTAAGTTTAAGGCTAGGCCAGCCACTAAACTCCGGCAGATACTCTCTGCGACCTCCCAAGCACCCTCCTCAGGGACAGTAACAGGGGAACCAGGGAGAGAGACTTTGAGGTTGAAAAAAACCTTGAACCAGTTTAATAATAACTAAAAAAAAATAATACTAGCTGTAACAATGAAGATGGCAAACTACATACAGACATACACAAGTATGCAAATATATTCAAAGATATAAGGTATGGGACCCATACCTTCCAGATCATAACTAGGTCCCAAGCAAATAAATAAAAATTCCCTGACTAGACTCAGCAGCAGATGGAAATGTCCAAACCCAGAGTTTCAATCCAAAAAAAAAAACAAACCAGAAAAGGAGCTGTGCCACTCCCACTTGGGGCAGGGGAAGACACCCTGTTCAATGGATCAGAGCTCCTGCAACACAGAAACAGGAGGCAGGAACAGCAGCAGCATAGGGAGCCCTGACAAACAGCCCATGACAATCCTTCCAGCACAGTAGACCCTAAGCACCCCAGGGCCCTTCTTAGGGGCCCTTATAAACTGAGCACCATGGGAAGGAACACTGTGATTTGTCCATTTGGGTCACCTAACCCATCCTCTTCTCCCCACAGGCACAGCTGCCTCCACTCCCCCACTGTGATTGCTTCCTCTGCCAGCGGCCCCTGAGGCTCTCCAACCAAGATATCTCCCAGTGTCAACAAATCATAAAGCTCCAAAACTATCAACAGTGATAACATGCTTGCTGACAGGAGAGTCAGTGCTTTTCACAGCATCATTGGTTATCAGAAATTACCTGCTTGTGAACAGCGGGTGCCTGATTATGGAGAGAATAAATTAAATGTAGTGATTGTGTCAGCAAAACATCTTTTTTGTTTAAGGAAATCTTATGTACAACAAAATGAGGATGAAGTATAAAACACATTTCACTCTTTTCTCTCACAGTAATAAGTACATTTAGTCAAACAGTGGACCTGACTGAACAATCAATAATAATGATGCCTACAGAAAACCCATAAAACATTTTTTTTTTTTTTGCTTTTATCCAGCACATATAAAAAGCTTCAAACATCTTCCTTGGTTGAAGCAGGATGCTTCTGAGAACAATTATCAATAACTATATTGAGATCTTAGGTAAGACCTCATGTGAAATGGTAATTCTTCAGAAATGTATTTAGCAATACACTTTGCTGTCTTAATAGAACTACACTTGAAACCCAAAATTCCTAATATAATTCTTTACAACAGAGGACAATAATTTAAAAGGAGGTTGAGGTCCAACAGGAGCCAAGAAATAACACCACACAGATGGTATAATAGGTAGCATTAGTGCATGGTAGACCTTGATTTTATTAGACATAAAACAGTTGCAGATTAGTAGGAAGTTTAAAAGAGGTAAGGAAGGAGAAAAAAAAAAACCTCTAAATTTTTGAGTTTAACCAATCAAGAAAATGTATAATTTAAAAAATTTATAAACTAGGAGTTGGCAGTCATTTTCTCAAGCACTCAGGCACATTGCCCTTACATATTATGAATTATGAATTCTGGCTGATGAGAAAGCCTAAGGGTGACAACGGAGCTGCCGTATCAGTAATGCATTGTCATTTCACACTCTAAGTTCCTGCTATACCTAGGTGGATTTTTAAAGTTTAAATAATGTTACTGACTGCCAAAGGTTTCATTAAGAGGTCTGATGAAAATACATGCTCTGTTGGTAAAGATGCTAATCCCTGTTGTCTAGAAAAGGGTCAACTACTTTAAGAGGTTGTCAGGTTTTTTTCTACTGTGGGTTTTCAGTTGTAGTTAAGCCCCTTCACCATAATTCACCTGTTTTGAGTCAGATAGAAAATAGTTCTCCAGCACTGAGCAGAATGAAATTTTAGTACAAAAGACAGATGTTCTGTAAGATTTTACATGGCTCCTGTTGCCAAGGAAACAGTTTCTTTTCACTCTGTGAGGCTTGGTAAGGGCTGCCCTGGCTGCAAATTGGGCAGTGTAGGACAAGGGAGTCTATTTATCTAATGTAATTATGTACGTACACCTACACATACAGTAAGGAGGGCAAGGTTTAGTAAAATTGAATTATGAAAATATTGAAGTTTGGTAAACATCTTGATTATCATTTGAAGAACATGTTGATAGAATAGGCATCAGCACTGACTTAAGTCAATTCCATTGGTAGATTTAGGACCCTACCTGAAAAAAGGCTGTTCAAAAATCCGAAAAGAAGGTAAAGTGCAAAGATGAGAGCTCATATGTGTTCCATTCCAGCCAAGTACTTAACCAGACTCAAAAGATCATGAAGAATACTTACAATTTGGAATTATTATATCCACCTCTTCTTTTTCTCAGAACCTTTCACTCAGTCTGAACCTGAAAATCAGATCCATGATCTTATATACTTTAATATTTTACTGATACAACACAATATAACATCCTTTGAGTTGAAATGGAAAGGGAAACGCCTGAGGATAGACTTGTAGACATAGGAGGAGAGTGAAGCAACATGGAAAGACACCAAGTGTAAGGTGTAAAATTGGTTGATTGTCCTGGATCACAAAAGGAGAATGGTTTGCACAGTGCCGATGGGGGTGGAAAATGCACCAGGCAACAAATATTTTTTTTATGTGGAAAATATAAAAACATTGTAATGAAGTGTCCAAATCTCATGCTATGTTAGGGCAAGGTAGGGATAATACCTGGCATACACCACTCTTTCGTACGTATTAGGTTTTGAAGCTGTCATTAGAAATCAAGGATAGTAGGAAATGAAGAGAAGCAAAAGGATGAGCCTGGGTACAAGTCTGAAAGGAAGAAATGACAGTCTTATAAAGGATAGTGCCTCTGAAACAAAAAGGATTAACTAAAGTCTGGATCAATATCACAGACTCTGCCTTCTTTAGAACAAAACCATATTCTATGAACACCAGACTTGTGGAGGAAAAATAGCCTTCACTTTATTTGTTTTCTTCTCATGAAAACCATGGTTGTCACTCCAGAAAATCAGAAATCGGAGAGGTTTTAAAACATCTGTGTAATGTGGATTAGTGTGTTTTCAGTTCTCTCATTGAGATCTGAAATCACTGAATAAGTATTTTCTGTAGAAATTTCTGAGTATGGGAAACTTTATTTTCATTTTAAAAAAGAATTTAATCCAAAATTTTCTACTAGATTTCAAGGCTTAAGGTCAACAATAAGTTATTTAATCTACCGTTTTCAAGGGAGTGATTCTTCAGGTCTCTCTGAGAAGAAATGCCATCTAGAAGATGCTTTTAATGGACATTATCTTCTTCTCTCATGAGGAAATATCCAACATTCACTGTGTCTGTGAAAAAATATTAATTATTCTAAAATAGTATATTTTTAATTTTGATGTATATTTGATTGCAAAACAATTACGGTCTCTTTAAAAATTGCAAAAAAGGCATAACTCTCATACAGAAGTTTCAGTTCAAAAATGGAGGAGTGTCAGTAAGTCAGAGAAACCTTCATCTGTTTGCAATTCTATATGGTATAGTGAAGAGCTGCAATATGTAACCTTGAGAGGAATTTGGTTTTGCCATCTCCAGGAAAAGTGCTAGTTTTCCTCTCTAGTCAAAAGTAGTAATCTCTTCTTTTTTTTGGCTCTTCTTTTGTTAAATTGGCTTTCTAACAGCTCATTATTGGAATAACTTAGGTGATAAGTCTGTATTTCATTTGTGACCGAATATGAGACTGATGAGCAAATAAAGAACTCCTCACTTGTGCTAGTGTCATGATATGATTTCAAAAGGAAGCTAAAACAATAACAAAACAGAACAAAACAAAACCAACCAACCAACCAAACAAAAACCACAAACAGAACAAACAAACAATTAAATTGGACATTAAGACTTTGGCAACACCTTCCCCCAGTGTTAAAATGAAACATTCACAACGTTCAGGGAAAAACGTTGAATCTTGGAGGGCAAGACTGATAGAGGGAAAGCCAGTTTTAGAAGATCAGCTGACTGATCTGAGCCTTGATCAAGTATACAAAAGTACTCATATAAATTGAATACACTATAGCTTTATTATTACCATAAAGTAATTCATGCTGAGCTTCTTTCAATGTCAGACGCAAACAAAACACGAGGAATATTTACCTAAAAACCCTAATGAAACAGGAGATAAACTATATCAGATTTAAAGTGGTAGTTAAATAAAACAAACTTAAAAAGTTATATTTACTATAATCATTATCTTGCTCCTCTCTGTAGTACAAGACGATAAGGGGAAAAAAACCTGTTAATATTGTTTAGTTCTCAATGATAATGTGGTTCTTAGCTAATAAATGTGGTTTATTATACTTTTTCCATCTACCTAGTAATTACTTTGACCCTGAATACAACAGTAACACTAACATAATAAACCAATTACACTTCCAGCATACAGTCTCCCTCCGCAATAAAAGTTTGATCCTACTACTTTTCTGGGTAAGCTTGCATGTACATATTTAAAACATTCTTTTACTTTGGGTTTGGTTTTTAGGTTCTTTTTTTTCTGATTTTTTTTCCTCTTTATTATCTATAGCAAACCTTCATTACAACTGAGATAGCTTATATACTTCAGACCTTTCTAGAATGTGGTACATCCTGGGAAAAAAAATGCGATTTCAAGAAACAGAGGCTTAAAACAAGCTTGAAGCTTCTAAAGGCTTAAGTGAATATTTTTTCTTGGGATCTATGTCAATCCAACACATCTTCCCACTCATTGAATCAAATGAGACATTTACTTTCACCTGAAGTGGAAGAAAGCAGTCTTGCTTAGAGAAGTTACTTCTTTGTGTTTGCATTTTATTAATTATTGGATGTAGAAATTTAGATCCTACAATTCCACGACCTGTCATCATATCTTATTAAGCCTACTCTTTTGAAGCGTTCCCTGGACTGAGTAGGACACTACTAGTTTAAAACACACACTGAAGAAAAGGCTGAAGCACATAGATATCTTTTATAATATTGGATTTGAAAAAGATGTCTGATTGTTTTTCTGCTCATTATAGGCATAATTAATATAATTTTACTTTCATGTTACACAAAAACGAATTCAGTATTTTGATGTCACACAGGTGTTCATTCATTCAAATTAAAAAAAAAAAAAAGAAAGAACAAAATGAAACACATCCAAAAGAATTTAAACCACTACTTCCAAGAAATGGCCAGAACATGAGGTAATAACACCACTGGTTATTTACAAGCAATATTTAATTTAAAACCACTAGGTGTCAGCATATAAATAGTACTAAAGAGATTTATCTGCCAGGAGTAATTAGCTATAAACTGATACACACAATTGTGAGTGGTTGACCATGTCCTTAAAAAGACATGGAAGAAAGCTGCGAACTTATCAGGCTCATTGATGGCTATTAGGATGATTGAGAAATGTTTTCCCACATGATAAATGAGTCTTGAATGGAACCTTTTAGCTTTGAATAAAATGCACTGGATATTATAACTTAGACCTTTACTGATGTGGCTTCAAAATAAATGCTTTCTTAACCAAAACCTCCTGATATCACAAGGTGGCCTTGTCATGAGACATTGTCATGAAACACAGATTCTTCATACTTAGAAAATTGCTGAGCTGCTTAGTGCTCGTACTGGAATTGCTCAGTACAAATCAAGTTATTCTCTAGTAGGCTTCTGTTGTCACTCAGACCCTAAACCGACCCCCTAGCAATAATGACATGGACTGCTGGGAGAACAGAAATAAGGGGCAAATTTAAGTAATTTACTAGTGATGTTTCATTTAAGTAGAGCTAAAAAGTCAAAAGAGCAGGATGCTCAAGGTGAGTAGTACTGCTTTAACAAGCACACTGAAATGACAATCTACTTCAGTCACCGTGGGCTAGTACTTTCGCAACATTGTGATGCTTCTTTCAGGGGAGAGTTCACGTGTCTGACAGGGGAGTATGTGACCAAAACTGGTTAGCATTCCTGACTCATCCCTAGCTCTTCCAGCTACTGAGAGAGTCCTGGCATGTCACCTCATGTAATTCACTTAAGGCTCTTTATTATGTCATTATTCTAATAAGTAGTGACAGTTTCCTTGAATTTACGCAATGCCTTTTATTGGATATACCATAACTATCTAATGAAAACCACAGATGTTCCCCAGAGAGTTCAGAAAGGATCTGAAGGGTTTTAATAGCTATTTAAACAGGATTTATGAAATATCTAAATGACAAACTCATATAAGAGTAATATAGATTTAATAACCATGCTTGTATAGAGTCATAAAGATTGTAAAAGCATTGGATGTTTACTGTATTTCAACCAAATTCTGTGTAACTGTCCATAATGTGAGTAATCATAGTGAAGACATTCTAAGTAAAGCCAGGGTGGTTTATGCTGAAATTTAGAATAAATATCTCCATTTTTGTCAAAGAGGATGCTTTTAGGTAAGAAACAGCACAGTGACTGATGTGACAATAGATAAAGTAGATCTGGAATGAAGCGTATCTGTCACGGGTCAGGGCTGGGCTGACCACTCAATGCGGACAGATGCTCTCTAAACCCCTCTCTCGTTCCCCAAATGGGAAGGAAAAGGGAATGAGGCAGAGAAACTTATGGATTGGCCCAAGAGCTACCATCCTATATAAAAATAGTGAATTATATATACATATATAAAAAACTGATATCAAATCTGACTCCTCTCCCCATCTCGATAGCAATCACCACTGGTGCTGCAGAGCAGGCGGCTCTGGGGAAGTCCCACGCTCAGCAGCAGAGGGGAGCTGGATATGGGAGCTGGATTCAGGAACTCAGGATCAAGATCAAAGGCAGAAGATCTGACAGAGTCCTTCCTGGACGCCGGGCATTGCAGAAGAAGACAAAAGACATCTAAACCCTCATGATCTCTCAGTTTTATATTGAATATGATTTACATGGAATGGAATACTCTTCGTTGGTCACTTGTCCTGTTTGTAACTCCCCTTTTACTTCCTTGTGACCCCTCTCACTACCCGGCACCCCCAGCGTGGCACACAAGGGCCAGCAGCGGCCTTGGTCACTGTAGGCATATGTATCAGCAAGAGCCTTTCTGCATCCCAGTCCCAGGCAGTAACTGCAAACATCAGGTGTTATCACTGCCAGTAGCACACACTGTCTGCAAAAACATGCTGCTGACTTCAGAAAGTGCAGCCTCTAAGAAGAGACTGAGCTGAGAAGTAGAAGTCCTTGAACAGAATCTGTTCTGTTTAGCTCAAACCAGGACAGTACCTTATTGAATTAATCAGTTTACAAGTATGGTGAGGATGTAAACTAGGTTGTCTCCCAAAGCTGAAGTGGTAGAGAAAGAAAGACATGGAGAAAGAGGCAGAGAAAGAAAGTGTGACAGTAACTGTAGCCCTGACAGATGAAGAACAAAACCAGAAAATAGCTAACACCTGTGGCAGCTTGAAATGGTAATCAGAAACTCCCACCAGCTTTTTGCCTTTTTTACCCCTCATTTTGAACCACAGTTAACCATTGGTGTTTGGACACAGGCCAGCAGGCAATTTTTTTCCCACAAGAGCAGCACTAACAAATAGGAACTATAGAAGTATCTTCCTAAGGAAGACTCTTGACCTTCTTTCTGCTTCTAAATTATAATGCTATGCAATTGTCCTAATGCAAATTTGTTTAAAGAAGTCTAAGTACACGCAGACAAAATGATGTAACTGCTGATGTGGCATTTGCTGCATATTTCCATCACTACAAAACAGGCTGCAACATCTGTCTTTTCGTAGCAGTTTACCTGTATTCAAGGAAGATAAACTCATTTAAAGAAACTTGGTTTAATGAGAACATTATAAATGCAGGACAACATACAGCTGCAAGAAAACGTATGTGAACCTTTTGGAAATTCTTAGTGTTCTGCATTAGTTTGTCATAAAATGTGATCTAAGTTAAGAGTATTGAAAAATATAATGTGCTTAAAATAATAACGCAAAAACAATTCTGATCCTCCATGTCTTTATTGAACACACTCATTCAACATTCAAAATACCAGTGTAAAAAGTAAGTGAATCCTTGAGTTGACCTCAAAAAGCTAATCAAAGTCAGGTGTTAGCACACCTGGAATCTTGTTAAGTAAATGAGTTTGGAGGTGTGGATCAGAGCTACATTGACCGATAAAAGCCACCCAAATTTTTTGAGTTTGTTCTGCACAAGATATATGCTTATGTGAGAAATGCCTCACCAAAAAGAGTTTGCAGAGGAGCTACGGTCAAGAATTGTTGGTTTACATTGAGGGGAAGATGAATCCCCAAGCATATAAAAAAATTCTTCAGGATAATGTAAGAATGTCTGTATTGGCTGAAACTGTGCAGATGTTGGGTGGTGTGACAGGACAATGACCCAAAACACCAGAGCAAGTCCACAACAGAATGGCTTCAGAAAACAAAATCTGCCTTTTGGAGTGGCCAAGTCAGAGCCCAGACCTGAACCCAACAAAGATGCTACGGAATGACTCGAAGAGAACCCTACACATGAGATGTCCAAAGAATATGACAGAGCTAAAGCAGTTCTGCCAGGAGGAATGGACTAAAATCGTAGAAGCCTAAGAGATCTGGATGTAACTGCCTGGAAAGTTAGGGACATGAGTGCATCTCTTCTTTCCTGCCTGTTGAGCATCTCACTGCCATTCTGTGACCTCTTGTCACTGCTCAGCTTGCAGACTAGGAGGCAGGAGTGCGAATGGTGCTGACTTAAGAAGGTGATCACTTCTGCTAAAGGGCGGGGGCTGCTGCTGTCCCCTCTGGTAAACTCGGTCAAGAGAAGGAAAGAGATGACAGCAACTTGAACGAAGTACAATCAGAGCACAGCAGTAATGGTATGAGTCTGTTACTTAAATGACCAGGTGGGACTAGTAGGGGTTTCAGTTCCAATTATTTAGTGAGCTCACTTCAGAGCTTCACAACCTGCAGTGATTCTGTTTCTTCACAGTGATAGAGGTATATGATTTTTTTTTTTTATTTTTTAATATGTCAGCAACTGCAGTACATGCATATATCTTGCACTGGTAATTACATTTCCTTAGCATGGTGACATAGTCCTTTACCAAAGGCTACACTTCAAGATAATTTAAGGGTTACTATTGATGTACAAAGCTATTACCTCTTTACACAGGAATAATAGATATCTGAAATGTATTGGACTAACTCTTCAATAGGTGCTTTTTGGCTTCTGAGCAGTGAGAACTCTGTTCTTTGTAGACTGGTCTGGCCTGAGAAACCTCCAGACAGCCAATCTCATCAATTGTGCCGTGAAAGCAGTAACAATAGATGCACTTGGTATAAAAATCCCTAGCATCTAAGTAACTATGGGCAGTAGCTATGGGTGTCCTATGGGAGGAATTTTACTGAATTCTCCCACCGATAATCAGACGTAATGCTGACCTTTAGGTGCAGTGCAAACCATATCTCTTCCTTTTATTTATTGGTCCACAGGGAGTGAGAACTGTTTGCTTTAAGCAATTGTTCTTCTTCCTGGCAGATGTAAATGTCAAAAGATGTCTGGGTAGCTCTGAGTACCATTTAATGTCACTGTTATTTGGATGACTAATAAAAGCTGATGGTGAATCTGCAAATATGATGCAGTAGCCCTCTAGAGGCTAATAGGAATGGGGACCCAATTGTATGAAAATGTCTTCACACTGACAATTTGGGTCCATGGGGCCTCCTGATCAAAATAAAATAAAATGCCTGTTGCTGTTGGCAAAGTAGCAGTGGCCCTATCTTATAAGTTCAGAAGCTACCTGGAGGAAATTCTAAAATTGGATGCCTTTTATCCACCAATGCCCTAACCCATGAAAATGCAAGATCTGTACACAAGCTGAGAAATGCCTTTTTCCTTTTTTCAGGAGATCTCTTTGGGAGACATGTGTGAGCTTAATAAATCTGCCTTTTGCTGGGATGCCGTGGTGGCTGCGGTTCTTCCTCTAGCATATAAAATTGGTGCCCCTTTGTATTGCGAAGCCTCACAACAACAGCACAAGCCCTTTGGATCAAACACTTGATGGTTGTAATTTTCTCTTAGCAGGGTTGCAGCAAACTCTCCCTCAAGCAGCTGGTTTAGAATTCATAATTACACCTGCCTGTCATAGCCCACATTTTCTGTGTAAGACACAATGGATTCATTTAATCTTGCATTTATTATTATTATTAATAGTACGAAACTGAAGAGTGAAATGTATTTGAAGCATCTTCCTTAAGCCTTGTCTTGATGTAGCTGAAACAGCCTATACATGTTGCTTCAGACTTTTTTACTCAATTTATTTTCTGTTATCTTTTAAGAAACCTGTTTAGATTTCTATCCTGAAATCGTATCACTATGTTAACACTTGGAGTAATAAGAACATCTTCCATGTCACTTGCTAGCTCTTGGTTTGCATTTGTGTCTTTCCTCTTTCTCATTTCACATGGATTTTAAAAATCTCAGTGCAGTGCTTATATTTTACATGTACTGTTCTTACATTACACAAAATATGAGTATCTCATAAATGTAATGATCAATTATGTATACAGAAACTAGGAGAGGAAGAAGGTAATTTTCCAAGAGACTCAAAACTATAATAATTTAAGAAATAAATAAGAAATAAATATAGTAATTTAAGAAATGAGAAGTATTTGTCTATGATTTCATCTCAGGAAAATATAATTACCACTGAATTTTTAAAGCTTACTTTCAAACTTGACATAACAAGAGGAGTAAACAGTTCATAATCAATAAAATAAACTGAGATAAGGAACTGAGAGATCCTTTCACTCTTAGTACTTACTAGAAAGGACAAATACTTTAATTTCAAAACTGGGAACTTATTTTCTGATTTTTAGCATTGCAGGTTTATACACTACACCAAAGGTATCTGGCACTTCTCTGGAACTCAATATTCCTAGTAGGTTATGATAACATACTCAAACCCAGGGATTTTTTTGTGTTTGTTTTTTTTTTAAAGAAAAAATACACAGTATATCTGGAGGCTTGAGAAACAATTATCAGGTAAATTGAAGGCATATGTAATTACTGTTGCTTTCTTCTAATAGTCTTTCCAAAGAAATAAAGAAAAAAACACATCATAGAATTTCACTGTTAACGTAGATGGACCATAAAGAAGAACCCGGAATAATATAGTATAAAAGAAAAATTCTGTGACACTGCTGTCACTCTTAAATATTATTGAAGAAATTAATACATTTTTCCTAAGAACATCAGTTTAAATTTGAAAGCAAACACCATGTCACATTTGTAGCATTTTTGTTTGCTTTTCATGGAACATTGAGCTTATTTGGTTGAAATAGTGAATATAAACCTACTGAAATACACTTAAATATTTGACAAAACCAAAATTCATTGTGTAATACGATAGTGTTTCCACGATGTTGGGTGACTGTACACATACAAAAAATACAAATGGTGCCTCACAATTTAAAAATCAATTCTCACAGGAAGATCCACAGAACCCCAACTTGTGGCACACACCTCAGTGAATGAAGCCTTCTGATGATCATGCACTGCCCTTTTTATGGTCCCAAATGTTTTTATTAAACAAGACTTTAATCAAAAGCATGTGGGGCCACAGTGAGATGCTTTTGCACATGAGGCAGTCCCATACACACACAGAATCACAGAATTGCCCAGGTTGGAAAAGATTTTTAAGATCATCCTTTCCAACCATTAGCCTGACACCGACAAGTCGTCGACTTAACCATATCCCTGCGCATTCTGTCTACCAGACTTTTGAATACCTCTAGGGAATGGGACCCCACCACTGCTCTGGGCAACTCTAAAGGGCTATTAAACAGATATCTCAAGCAGTCTAGCCCTTTTCTGAACCTAAACAGGCCCCAGCGGCCTGCCTGGCACATGTCCGTGTTGGTGCGGGGCTGACTCAGCACTTTGCTGAGCCCCCTGCCCCAGCCCTGCCCCGGGAGAGCTCTGGGGGAAGGTGGGGTTTGAAGCTGTAGCTGCAAGGAGCTGGGAGAAGGAGTGACCCCCTCCCCAGAGGCCCCCACCATCCCCCAGACCCATTCCCGGTAGTTTTCCACAAGGGGTAAACAACACAATATGGAGGGAACTGGCCACGATAAAAGGCGAAAACCCCAGGAAGGTTGCTGCATGAGCCATGATCATCGTGGGACCCCAGGGTGACAAGCTTTCTTTTCCTATCGCTTTCCTTTCTCTCACTTTCTAGTTCCAGCTAAAGGTTATCTATGACAAGGCCGGTTCTTTTGTTTCTGCTAACAGTTCTCTTTTCTGAGGCATGTTAGTAGCATTAAGTGGGCAACTGAAACACATCGATGTTAGTTCTTTGATAAATAGAAATGTTAGGATCCTTGGTGTTGATTCGCCTTAATACTGGCCTGGGAATCAGCGAACCTGAGTTCTCGTCCTGAAGGCCCAGAACGTGACAGCAACCTATTCCAATGCCTGAGAACCCTTTCAGTAAAGAAATGTTTCCTAATATCGAATCTAAACTTCCCTTGGTGCAGCTTGAGGCCATTTCCTCTTGTCCTATCCATGCAAGGCCTTTTTATTCTCTGCTTCTGGGCAACATGCTACAGGGCTCCTACATCTTTGCTTTCCTACTTGTCTCCTTCCAGTTTATTATATACCATAGACAGAAATGTGTAAAAGGGCCTCAGGCCAGAATGCAAGCAAAGGTATCAACTTCTACAACTGTGGCTGGCACTCCTAGAGGAGGCAATTGTTGTATGGCTCTTCAACAGTCAAGAACCACCAACTGTGTCATCAACTGTGGCAGGTATCCTGGAGAAACACATACATTAGCAGAGACTTAACAGATACCAGTTAAGAAGGGCTCCACAAAGAATGTTAGGGGTTGGAAGGGACCTCCAGAGATCATCTAGTCCAACCCCTCCGCCAGAGCAGGATCCCCTAGGGCAGCCACACAGGAACGCATCCATGTGGGTTTTGAAAGTCTCTAGAGAAGGAGACTCCACAACCTCTTTGGGCAGTCTGCTCCAGTGCTCCGTCACCCTCACAGTAAAGAAGTTCTTCCTCATGTTGAGGTGGAACTTCCTATGTTCTAACTTAAACCTCTTATTTCTTGATCTGTTGCTGGGCACCACTGAAAAGAGATTGTCCCCTTCCTCTTGACACCCACCCCTTAAGATACTCCTATAAAGTCATCTCCTTTCAAGGCTAAACAGCCCCAGTTCTCCCAGTGTCTCTTCATAGGAGAGATGTTCAAGTCCCTTAATCATCCTCATAGCTCTCTGTTGGACTCTCTCCAGTAGGTCCCAGTCTCTCTTGAACTGGAGAGCCCAAAACTGGACACAGTATTTCAGGTGTGGTCTCACCAGAGCAGAGTAGAGGGGGAGGAGAACCTCCCTAGACCTGCTGGACACATATTTCTTAATGCACCCCAGGATCCCATTGGCCTCTAGTCCACAAGGGCACATCGCTCTCCCATGGACAACTTACTGTCCACAGGGACTCTGAGGTCTTTCTTCATGAGGCTGCTTTCCAGCAGGGTGCCCCCTAATCTATACTGGTGCCTGGTGTTATTCCTCCCCAGAGGCAGGACTCTACATTTGTCCTTATGGAACTTCATGAGGTTGAAGAAGAGAGACACAAGGGATCACCAGAGACCACCAAAGACCTCCAGGGAAGCCTTTCAGAGATCCAGACTACAGGCATAGCATCTATATATATAGGATAATTAGTTCCTGGAAATAGAATGAATATGTATAGTCTTTTGGGAAAGCTGATGCTTAAGTATGTAACAGGAGGATATAAGCTTGGACAAGTGCCAGATACAGCATGCATGACAGGTGGAACTATCCCACATGCATCCGACACTAATGAAGAAATGCCTGCTTTCTAATGCGAAATTGAGTGTTAGAGAGTTCTTCACTGACCAGATTTCAGTAACAAGTTGACAATATGTATCATGCCCAGGCATCACCCCCCCACAATTGTCAGAACTCAGGCTTATTTATCTTTGCTTCCTGTTGCTCTTCTCTTTGCAATGGTTTTGTTTTCACCCCAAATACTTACAAGCTGAAACAAACTATTCATGTTAGGTAGGAATTATCCACTACAATTAATTTTGCTTCAGGAACTCCAGGTTTTAAGAAACTGAAACAGATAAATACTGGAAGTTCCTCCAAGGGTAAAATTTCTACTTTTCATTTCCTTTTACCTAAGATTTTTTTTTTTTTAAAAAGCCAATCAGTTTTGCCAGACACTTGTAATATTGCAGTTAATTTGCTTGTGTATTATTTCTTCATCCTATCTTCTGTACCAATAATTTGTACACCAGGAATTTTCACCTCCATTTGCAAAGAATCTAGTGCAATATCATCCTCAAACCCACATGGAATCTCTTGGAGTTAATGCAGTATAAATGTTTATTTGTAATCAAAGAAATGCTTTTGAAAGCAGGCACAGAATGATGTTTCATTTCTGATTATCTGCCATGAAGTATTCACAGGGCACTCTAAAAGGGGAAATATTTCCTAATTAAAATTAAGAAAAGAGGGTTGCGCTTTCACTCTAGGCAATTAAATGTAACATTTGCATGCATATAGTTCCATGGGAAACAAAACCCAGGAAGTGGCTGTTTGAGTTGTCTATTAATTAAAAAATCCAACACTTCACTAGTTGTACTAGGTGGTCTTTTATACGGTCTCTGTAGGTTAATAATTGAATTAAAGTGTGCACAGAACAATACCAATGAAGGGCTCCTTAAAAAAAGAACCAATCTCTGTTCACAATAATTATCTGATTATTTTTATTTCCATTAATAAAAATGTATAATTCAAAGAGATATATGATACCAGAACAAAATATTTCAAATACCAGATCATCCAAGTATCCATTATGTGCACACAGTTACAATAGGATTTGGTTGCCTGTTCTTCGTTGTGGATATTTTTGTGATTGGTAGCCTGAAAAATGAATCAAGGCCAGAAACCATTATAAATGTATAGAAAGTATTTACTTTGGGAAAAATTCTTCTGAAAAAAAAAAAGGAAAATTGTGTAGGAAAATACTGTCATCTGTTACTCAACCTGCAGTTATCTTTAGATAGAAAGCAAGTTCAACTAAACCCTTTGGAACAACAGAGTGCAGAGAGAATGGACCATTAGTGTGGCTAAATCAATATAAAGGAAAAGAAACATGGGCTTCATTTCACTCCAGCACTCTTGAAAATGACCTGCTGAAGATTTATCAGTTTTATATAGGAGGATTTGCCCTCCTCTTCTGCTTTATTTTCTTGAAAATAGTAGAAAGTGACATAAAGCAAAAAGTCTAGGGGAGAAAAAGTACAGTTTGAAGACATGACACCATTCTTGTTTCTGGTTTCTGTCAATAAAAGAAAACTAATCAAGGGCTGGTTTCTAAGTCTATGGGGGTTTTTAAGTGTGTATTTTCACAGTGATGAAGCTTTGTGCTTTTTGTAGTACTACATTGATCTTCCACTGTACTACAGATTTTGAACAGGATATTTTCTAGAAGTTTACTGCTTTAAACTTATTCAGCAGCATTTTATGTGTATTTTACACTGGCCTTTGGCACAAAGGAAAACTCAGTCTGGCTCAGCGGGTGAAATGCGGAAAGACTAACACTGGAGTTAAAGTGGAATGTACAAATGAGAAGTGTGGAGAGAAAAATGGCAGGCAGAAAAGATAGGATGAGGAAGGTGGGATGGAAAGAAGTGGATGCAGTGAAACGAACTGCAAGATGAAGGCCTAGAAGCAGCTAGAATGTGTCTGCCTGATTGAGGTGTAGAACTGGTTAGTATTTTTTTTAATCTACTGAAATTTCAATGATCAAAAAACCTGTACAAACAAAGTTCATATTTTCTCTCACCACATATTTACTGCTGGACGGATTATCTAAGTAAGTAGAAGAATGACACTTGGATACCTATCACAGAGAACTTGAACTTCAGGGATATTTCCTGTGTGAGCATCATCTTTGTACTCTGTGTTAGATTTGGAGATGAATACTCCAGACAAACAGCTAATTATAGGCAGAAACCACAAAGCATTAACAGTTTATCACTCAGACTTTTTTGTTTGGTTTTTTTTTTCTGTTTATTTGTTTTTTAATAACTGTAAGAAAAGACCAATGGTCTGTATGTCAACATAGTAAATGTACGCAGCACTGTTAAGTAGCACTCTTAAACTCTTGTTCTGTTTCGTTTAAATATTAAAGCTGCCAGTAACAAGAAAACTGTGTAGAATGTCTGAAAAATAAATTAACTTGATTGATTTTTTTTTCTTTTGTTAGATCATATGTATTGCATTCAGATTTTGTCTGTAAGAAAAAATACTGTAAGTTCTCAATAGTATTGTCACAAGTTTGTAATTTTGGAGTTCTTTAAATATTCCACTAGCTATAACTATGGATAAACTGCTGACACATTCTGAAAAAAAAATATATAAATACATAGAATTTGTGATTGTCTTGAATGATTCTGAATCGTCATAATAATTCTTCAAATAGATTTTTTAAAAAAAATTAAATCAAAGCACTGAGTAACTGTCTACAAAGATACCACACAAATGGTTACAAGATTAAGAAAAAAATAATGTTTGAAAGGACTACCTTTCAAGTTACTGTAATCAGACAGTGAGCTAAACCTTTCTGAAATACAATTTCAGGAACTATAAAACACATCAATATTTCTGTGTCAGAAGTTAAATCTAAATACAACATCTCTAAAGTCCTTTAGAATCAGTTTGAATGTGATCAGCATCATATTAATGGATATAAATGCCTTTGCTGTCTTTACAGTACAGAAACAGTGATACTGCATGTTTGGTCTTCATCATATGTGCTTATGCCCAATGGATACATATTCGCTAGCTGTCCGTAACGTAAGAATGGAACAGAAAATGTGCTATCTGTTATCATTTGCTTCTGGGAGAAAAATATTGTATATCTTGACCACTGCGCCTGTACAAAAAGTAACATACTGCAATTAGACAAACATGTATGCATACCTGTACCCATACATTTCTTCAAAAGCACGTCCAAATACTAGGCTTGCTTACTTCTTCTGTACCTTCGTTTGTGACTGGGCTGTTCCACCAATTTATGATTTTATCTAAATATTCTCCGCTACTTCCCCCTTTCTACTGGGAAAAAAATTCAAAGAAAAGCAATCCCCCACAGTAAAAATTGCCTGCATCCTTGTTTACAAGGATGGTCTGTGACACAATTCTAAGGGGCACCCTACCCTACATGGAAAATTTTGAACAAAATTTTAAGAGTTGTTAAATAAAGGATACTTATGTTATTAAATAGAGAGCATGTTAATTGAACTCAATCAGCCTAGTGCAGATAAAAAACACTGTCAGGCTTATGGTACCATAAATGGAACAAAGATTTAAGTCAATTTAGGCTGGCAGAGCTCAGAAGTTTTACTAATTAACATCTACAAGGATATCAAATTGTGGCTGCAAAAGAGAGACTTGCCTTTCTATGTTCAGGGAAAAATAAAAATCTAGGTATCATTAAACAGCAGGTGACATCTTACTAAGCCTAAAGCAAAACAGGCAACAACAATATGTTTGAAATACTTCTCTCTGATTTCTGGGTTCAGCACATTTTAGACATCAAAGAGCTGCACAAAATTGAAGGTGGTGACGTGAAAGAAACTGCATGTTAGTATTTAATTACATTAAATTGATTCAAAAAAAGTAAGCTTTTGATTGGGAACACAACAAGTTCAGTGTGCACAGCATACAAGCTGGTTTGTGAGTGAATATAACTTGTTAAAACATGAGAAAGATAATGATATGAAACCTCAATCAAAATTTGAAGTATGTGAGCCAAGGACTACTCAGCTATTTCACTCATTCTTTCAACTTGGCAAAGAAAGACAATTCTCACGTCTTTGAGAAGAAAAAAAATCCACCCAGTCACAGGCTGGAGAAATAAAGTATTACTTACTACCATGAACATTTACTGGAGCTATTTTCCATTCTTTCCATCTGCTCATGAAAATTGCCTCTGGAAAAAAAATCTTCTTTTGGCTTTAATAGATGCAAAGTTGTGACT
This sequence comes from Apaloderma vittatum, assembly GCF_000703405.1. Taxonomy (NCBI): domain Eukaryota; kingdom Metazoa; phylum Chordata; class Aves; order Trogoniformes; family Trogonidae; genus Apaloderma; species Apaloderma vittatum. The sequence goes on from NW_009718556.1 coordinate 55,528, forward strand.
GCAACACATGCACAAATAATATTTCATGTACAAAATATATATTATACATGCAAACTAGTGTGTTTTACATAGCTATCACATTTCACAGATTAAACCAGAAATGATGGATTGTTCAAGCTTTAAAAGGTGGCACTTGGGCTAAAACTGTACGCAGATCCAGTCTTAGTGGTGTGGCACACTTCAGTGAACGTGGCCAAATCCTTTATGCTTTGTATGCCTCAGTTTTTCAAACTATTAACTAGCAGAGTAAATACATATGTGCTTTGGGGGGATATTGTGAGGTTGAATTTTTAATGTCTGCACAGGGTACCTTGTTTGGGAAAGAGCTAGAGCAATACAAGTTCAATGACTGATTATTTCAGTATTTTCTAGTGAATATCAGCACACTGCTTGGTCATTGCATTACTTTAGATTAATTATCTTGCAATGATTTCAGAGAACTACTGCTATTTTTCACTTTTACCTGAGAATAGTCTGACCAATATCCAAGACAAAATAGGGTGTGCGTCACACTTTCTGCAATAGATTTTCATCTCAAAGTAGTGTCTTTTTGACTGATGAACTGGAAATGTCAGTATGTTCTATTTAATTTGTCAAGCTAGTAAATGTAGATATTTGTATACTAGCATCTCTGTGGACAGTACAGGAAAGAAGCCTTAGGACAAGTCCTCAAAATCTCTGAATGGGAGCAACTCTTCTCATTATTTTTATATTATGATTTGTTATATAATGACAAAAATAATCTTTATTACTTTGTTCCTTACTTGGCATAAAATGACTTTTTGGACTGATCAAATACCGCAGGCTTTGCCTCAGTGTTTAATCAGTTTCAGCAGCTGTTCTTAGCTTCAAATACTACAAAGCAATATAGTTTAATTGCTTAATTAAACTCAAACCTCAGTTGTCTTTAACAGGCAGGGTCTGCCTAGATTTTGCATACGCAAAGATAATCAGGGAGGAAGCAACTGACATTGCTCTTCTCTGAAGGATGGTTGATCTAGGAGTGTTATGCCAACACTGAAAAGGAAAAGCCAAAGGCCTCTTCTGGGAAACAATCAGGACTCTTGTCTTTTTCTCTTTTTTTTTTTTTTTTTCCCTCCTGAAGTAATGATTTTGTACAAACACAGCTACTGTACTTTTAGAACAGTTCTGACTAGGCTGACTAGTACACATAAGCTAACTGAAAAACTGGAGGACAGATCTTTAAACAGAGTACACTGCCTTGTTGAGCTTGATTTATCCTAGACAAAGTTCTGACGCCACGCGGCTTTTTATTTTATTTCCTGCCACTGATATTCGGTGTCAGCAGTTCTCCTAAGCAGGTGCAAACGTATTTTACTTGACAAGTAGCTCTCCAACTCCAGTGCTCTTAAATATACATAGAGCAATGGTAGTGTGTGATGGTCTTGGGGTTTTCCCTGAGGCTTCAAGAGGTCCAGTGATTTCAAATGGTTAGGATATGCTGGAGTGGGGCTATAACTTTAGCTAATAAGTTTGAAGAAAAAAACAATTTTTGTCCCATCTTGTACTAATGTAAAACAACCATGCTGAGAACTGCTACATTTATTTGAAAACTGCTCTTTTTCTTTTTTTCCTGAAAGAAATAATTAAAAATGGAACCTGATCTCTCCTTGTTCTCATTTAAGAACACTTTTTAAAAAGAGAGTATTTGCAGAGATTTCTCCCTTCTATTTAACATCCAAACCTACTGATACTATTAGTATGAGATATTAGACTCAGTTTCCAATTTTAATATTTAAAATATTTTGGCCTCTATATACTACAATTAAACCATTGCAATTTATGGTAAAACTGATTAGAGTGTGCAGTAAGTAAGAGAAGGGAAAGAAACTGCACTCAGAAAGCGTGACCTTAAACTAGATAAAACCGCATAGAAAATTTATATAGTGAATTTGCTAGCCAGCTTCTCAATTACCATAAATCAATGCGATTTCATTTATTTCAATGGAGCATTGCCAAATACAGTAAGGCTTTACCATCAAGTGATGATCTATCTGTCTGAAGTATTAGTGTTTTATTCATTATCATAGTTCCTCATAACATGTCACATATTTTTCCACTGAACATATTGAGTGGCAAAGTATTACTTTTTTCATCCATCAGGGCATTTATATGTCTGAAAGTTCAGGCGGTCAGTTAATAGCATTCTCTATAGCATACAAATACCCTAATATCTTTAAATGTGCGGCCTTAAATTATTGAGCATGCCTAAATAAGGTATCTTTGACACAAAAAAAACCTGGAATATGTACAGAACTAGTAAGGCTAAAAGACAGCACTGAATTTTGGGTAGGCTTTGGTATTTTTTCAGTATATTAAAATTTGTAGCTTTTTGTGCAAAATATTTGGGATTTTTTATTTAATCTATTAAATGTGTATGCATATAAGTAGCACTTAAACACAAAGCAAAAGTAAATAATTGCAAATCATTCCTCATATATCAATAGATTTTCATCTTGAGAGGGTTTTTCCTTACAAATATATGTCATGCTTTCTAAAAGACACCTGGAAAAAAGTAAGTTTTGATAATGAAACTATCATCCATGCACACCTGCCCTTCACAGAGTGTTTTTCATCCTGTTCCATGCTGGTTAAAAAGGTAATCAGAATGCATCTGAAGTTTGAGTTGAAGGGGTGAACACATGAAAAGCCTTCCCTGAAAACACAAAAATCTAGACAAAAGACAATTTTCTATGATTTCAGTGATCCATGTCAGTGTTTGCGGGTCTTGCTAGCAACTTATCAACTAGTGTGACAGGTGCACTCCCCCTGGTCTGGGATGTCTTCCCTCACAGCAGTTGCCAGGCAGATTTCAAAGAAACTGCTAGAAGCTTCTGGCTAGTTTGGTCTCTCCCGCCAGCTGAGGTGTACACCCAAGAAGTTGGCTGGTAGCTGATGAGAGGCCCATGTGACTCTGATTGACCACAGCTCAGATCCAACTGAGCTTTGAAATGGGGTCCTGCTGGGGGCTTGTGGGAGCAAGTCCCTTCAGAGCAGCAGGTCCTGCAGGTGGGGCAGAGCCTCCCCCTTGGTCTGGGACACCGGCCAGGGGAACTCCTCGAGGTTGGGAGTCCTCATCTTTATATGGATGAGTGTGTGTGCAATCCCAATTGTTATTCTAAGCTTAAGGGTTAGGTGCAGTGTAGTAATTGCTCCTCTTAGCTGATACCAGAACTTGTAAATTTGTGGCAGCTTTAATTTCTTAATAAATTCAGTCTAACTACACTTGTGGATTAACTGAGAATAGGAGCAGTCCTCAC
>NW_009718556.1:58881-59176 GCF_000703405.1 Apaloderma vittatum
CATGTGTGGAAAGAGTTTGCCCTGAGGAGCTGGAAAAGGAGATTCTCTGTGCAGGGTTAGAAACATGTGGTGGAAGATCAGAACTGAAGTGATACATGAACGGGGCCAACAAGGCATCCTCATGGCCACATCAGCAGAATCCAGTCATCTTAAGCCCCTGATCAGAGGGTTACTGGATGTCTTAAAAATTTACATGAATTCTCTAAGAGAAACGGTTCTGAGCACAGTAGACCTGAACAGAAAGAATTCCCACTCTGCTGGCCGTATGCTCAGCTGGGCGGAGATACTGCATGGC
>NW_009718556.1:59187-138373 GCF_000703405.1 Apaloderma vittatum
GATGGGATGGACTGACCCAGGGCGCGGGGGCGGGGGGGCCCAGCTGGGGATGGAGGGATCCGCCAAGCTCGAGGGACCCCCATGAGCTATTTTGCCCCAGAGCACCCGGATTGACCCTGGTATGTGGCAGGCCCGGTGCCTGGTGCACCGGTTGCCCCACGCTCAGCTACTCGGGCAGGCTGCTGGCCAAATTCAGAGCTGGTGGAATTGCTTTAAGGGATTGCGAGGAGTCAGGAAGCAATAGGTCCCTCCCTCCCTTTGAGAGAGCAGTAATCCCTTCGCACCTCCACGGGAGGAGCGGAGCGGATGAGGTTACCCGTTGTGGGTTGTGTATTGGCCCGCCCAGTCCGCCTGGTGAGTTCTTATCAATGGGATGCTGATAAGGAGGTTCACATACACTGTGGGCCTACTGCAAGTTAGTTTGGGATTTTTAGTTGATACAGGAGTACAGATTAGTGTGTCAAATGAGCAACAGGCAAAGGAGTTGGGAATCAAACCATCACCAAAAACTGTAAATACAGTGGGGGTGAAGGGTGCAGCAGAAAAATGCCTGCTAGCCCAAAGTCAATTTTGGTTGCCTGGAGAAAATGGAAAGACTGCTGTAGAAGTGGTCCCTAGCCCTTTTAAAGGGCGTATTTTAGATTTTGATGTGCTAGCAGGCACGCGCTGGTGTTTACCTGGTGGCAGGGTATGGAGTTTTGGAAGCCGGAGAGAGAAGCCAGGCAGGCAAGAGCTTTGCAGACTGCCCCAGCACAGATACAGGTTTTGCAAACTTCCCCCCCACCCCCGCCACTACCACATTCCAAACTCACTTGTGTTTGCCAATACCTGCTGCCTGGTGCAGCCAAATTAGGTATCACTGAGTTGTTTGGTGACCTCGGGAGAAGGCAAATTACAAGCCATACCCACTCTCCCTACAGTTTGCCAGTCTGGCCAGTCCCCAAAACTGGTGGATGGTGGCGCTTAAACGTTGATTCCAGGAAATTAAACAGCAGCACTTTATTGTTTACTGCTGCCGTTCGAAGCATAGCTTCCACAGTGTCTGCGATACAAGCTGCTGCCCACTCCTGGATGGCCACCCACAATGTGAAAGACATTTTTCATGGTCCCTCTAAGGGATGAGGACAAACGTCAGTTTGCCTTCATGTGGGAGGGGACACAGTATGCTTTCAGTTGACTCTCACAAGGCTGCAAACATTTCTTCACCCTTGCCCCCAACAACTAGTAACTTCATATCAGACAGTGTCAGGTGGAGTTTTCGGAAATCTTTATCTTTTATTAATATTATCAATGTCTTCATATACAGTTCCATTCCATTTTATACAAAAAGTTCAATTCCTTTGAGATGATTTGTGATGTTTTAATTTCAGGATGCTATCTGAGCTCTTTTTAGACTTAAAGGTATCAAAAATTTTATTGTTTGGAAGTGTTATTAATTTTGAAAGGTAGCAATATATTTGGTGAATATTTCATGTATATGGAATTATTGATGTCCATATTTTCAGTTTGGCTATCTGACGTTGTACAGAGCAAATATAATCAGAGGCATCAGTAAGTAGCAAACTACATTATATATACACACACTAGAATGTTTGTCTCAGTACTGGAAGGTTTCTAAATGAATCTGAAATACCGAGAAAACTTTGCTAATACAACTTTTTTTTGAACGGAAGAAAATTGCAACACCTCCCACCCCCCAAATACAACAATCTGGATCCATCTCTTCTGTAATGACAGAAGATGAGAGAGTATAGCAATGTTGGATACTGTATCGAATACTTAATTCCTTCATTCAGGCACAAAGTGCTACAAAATGTAAATTTATGGACTTACATGGTCTCCTGTACTGTGTTTTAGTGACACTCAGGGTGTTCTGGACGTAAGAAAGAAGTAGCAATTCAAACCATATCTGCTGCAGTTCATGAGGGATGCCTTCTAAAGGTGGTTATTCTTCCATTTAAGATATGGAAAGTCTGAGAAGACTGTTGCAGGAAAACACAGAGGCTTTGAGGGCTGCTAAAACTGCAAATAGGAAGTTAAAGTAAGATAGGAAAAAACGCTTCTTATTTAATAGTGCTGATAAGACCATGAACACCATCCCATGATAATGTGGACATTCTGTGATCTATTTTCAGCCTGAATTGAGATGGGAGTGCAGTTCATAACTGAAATGAGAAAAGAATCCACTCAAAACCACTAAAATCTGTAAGTGTATTTCAGGACTACGGAATACAGTTATGTATGCATCCCTTTTTAGGTAGTATTATATAAAACTTACAGTAGCATAGGAAGGATGATATATTAGTTTCTGTTGCAGTGTGGGCAATACACAAAACAGCTGAAATCTAGCTAGGAAGTTGGTTGTGAGTTTTTTTGGTTTTGTTTTTTGGTTTTTTTTCTATTAAAAAAAAGGGTTTGTTAACAACTTTTTACCACATTTATTGATTACTCTTCGGCATTGCAAAGCTAAGATTGAAGATCATATATGGAGCCAGACTGCATTATATTCTTGGCAGACTGGAGCTATGATGGCAGGGAAAAGAGATGGACTGCTGACAGCTGGAGTCACAATGAGTTGTAGGACTTACATGAATACTTCTATTCAATACCCAAAACTGATTTTTTTCCCCTCTTGTGAGATAATGGAAAATTCCTCCATTCCAAGTACTCCAAAATCAGATAGTATAAGAAGTTATGGGAAAATTCATATTAAGGCACCCCCTTGCCCAGGTTTTGTATCTATGATGACCTGGCTGTACTTTAAGAGTGAGTGTAGATCCTATTCAATCTATCTGTGTAGTGAAGAGAGAATGTGGTCAGCAATTTGATCTGTCCTTCTGAACTGGTTTAGAAGGAACTAGCTTAAATGCAGCACTTGCATCAAAGTGGTGTGAAAATCAGCTGCAGTTCTGTTGAAATCACAGAAATTCTAGGAGCTTAAAGCATCTTCAAAAATATGTTGAGTTCTACGAATGTCTGAACTACAGACCTCTGTGGCTAACTTTAAACACTCCTTTTTGGAAATTTTTACAGAACCAGTCCCTCATTTCTTTAAATTAAACATTTGAATACTTGAAGTTGATCAAAAATAGAAGTGTGACGTTAGCCAGGAGACCTTGCAAAGAACATTTTCAAAGCACTGAATAGGATTTATTTTTTTAATCCATGCAACTCCTACTGTATTTTTGACTGACTTTATACAGCTAAAACGTTGAATGATGGTTGACTCACAGAAACATATGGCAAATGTCTTTCCAGAGTAAAACTTATGTAGGCTCGTACTAGCAGAATTATTTAAACAAGCTTCATATCTCACCTATAGTTATACTAGTAATACCAACGAATGCAATATCAAAATTTTATTAGAAGTGATAATGAGTTTGATAGGAAAATATATTGAGAGAAATGAACAGGATCTGTATTTGCCAAACTTCCCATTAAAGGGAACCCCTTTCTCTTTAATTTCATGGATGACTGGAATTTTCAGTCTGAAAATATATCCAGTGCTCCATGAAATTTGTCTATGAAATGTCTATTCCTGTTAACATGAACAAATAGATCATCACTCTACTTGCTTACATATAATTAAACAAGAAGTAATTTTAGTCTGATCAAAATCTCATACTTTGGTCTCCAAAGGAGGAAATTTCTAATGTTGCCTCTTTAGTAAGGAAAAAATGAAAATTTTTGTGCAGTGGCTTTTCTTTGTCACTTTAGTAAGTTTTCTTTTGCCTTTTTCATGATGTGCTTTTGCAATAACCTAGAAAAGTAGAAGCCCTGTAGACATCTAATAAAATATATTGAGACGGAATCTGGATACTGTTCTTTGCTAATATCGTTGTGCAAATTTAACCAGGAACGTAAGTTAATGAGGGCAATGAATCCAATATATTTTATTATGACAGAAAAAGAAATTTATCAAGAAACATACTAATCAAAACATCTTCAAAAGTTCTTTTGCCAAGTAAGTGACATGAGTCCTATCTTTATGTGAGAGTGTCACAACTATAGGAGTAAGTACACAGGTTTTGTAAAACAAGCCAGCCAGACCTACTCAGAGAGGTAGAATCTTTCACAAATATGTTTCACCTGTGTTTTGGTGGAAGAAGTGAAGTGTAAGTCAGAAGAATTCTGTTTCTTATAGAGGGAAGTCTATGCAGCCTGCCAATCTGTCAATGCCATCATTGGGTCCCAAATTCCCTCTCGATTTTTTAAAAAATCCCTACATATTTTAATGAACCCTATAGGAGTTCCCTTGATGGGAGAAAAGGATTAGAATTCCCAGGCAGGCAAAACACCGATATATTTTTATTTTCTTTTTCCTTATGAATTATACTGTCTGCTGTTCTTCATCAGGTAAATGCTCTCAGCTTTCAGGTTACATGCACATGAAAAAATTACCTTAGACTGACACACGTTAGGGCTAAAATCAACACATATTAGGGTTTCTGGCGTAAATGCCCACAGGAGTACTATTATTACATAGCGACAAATAAAATTAACCCGTTGACTGCTTTTGCACTGATAATCTAAAAATGCATCCATTAGTATATTGCGTGTTGTGTTCACATTGGTAGCCAAAGGTACTGTTGCATGAAGAATAACTTAAGTTCTGAGAAAAAAAACATAGGCCCTTGATATGAAAACTAAAATGTTATCTATATGAGGAAGCTTAGGTAGAACTTGCCCAAGTAAAATCAATACTGTTATGTACAGACTTAAACATGTAGGACAAAAGCCTAAGACCGGGAAGTTCTTGGGTTACCGGATGTCTCTTCATTTTGCAGATGTACAAAACACCTAGCAAAGTTCCACTGCTTTTTCTTTTTTTTTTTTTTTTCCCCCACATAAAATCATGTTAAATAGCATTGTCTAAGTGTCATGAATTATGACCTGAAGAAGATGGACAGGTAACATTGATTAAACAAGGTATTGTATTTTTAGTTTAGCATGGGGGACAGCATGCAGAGCTTTCTACATAGACAACTGTAAAAAAATTGAGCTAACTTTGCCAGGTTATACCACTGGAAACATATTCTCAGTTTGAAAAAGATGAGAGTTGTTGTGGGGTTGGGTTTTTTGTGTTTTTTTTTTTCTAAATAGACAATGCTTTTGCTTTTTTTAACTTTGAAAATTTTAATTAGAAACAAATAAACTTTTAGAAGAATAATTTATTCTTGGTTACACAGAAAAGGACATCCTTGTTCTCATTAGTTTCTATTCTGTATTTTCAAAGATCCTTTTCAATGCTTTATTTTTCCCTGTAGTTTCCATCCCAGCTACTTCAACGATGGCACTCCTCTATTCCTTATGGTATACATTCCTTCATGTAGTCTACTAGAAGCACAGTGAGAGCAAAACACTAAGAAACAGCAACATAGAACAAGGAGTTGTAATTAGCCTCACAAAACACAATAGGAAATAGAACAGTTTGTGTGTTTGCAAATACACAATTTTCTAATTCTAGAACAATCTTCTAATGCCTCTAGCCAAGAAAGTTTTAAACTTGTATAAAATATTTAAACAGCCACCCTTTTCCTGCTGTGAAAATACCTACTACACTATAAATATTTCAGCTCAGCTATTTTGCTTCAGAAGCCACTAAGTTAATCAATATAAAAATGACTGAGCATGTATTGTGCCCATATAAACCTGTTTTTACTCTTTCTTTGCACTTTATATATTGGCAGTATTGTCTGACTTGACAGAACCAGGACAGAGAGTTCCTGAGGTAAAGTATACAGCAAATATTCACTGACACATGTACATTAGAGTATGTTGATTACTACATGTTCTTTCCAAAATAAACAACATGTACTGTTTCATGCTCTTCTTTATTCCCTTCATCTTCTTTTTTTTTAAATATGTACTGAAGACATTTGGCAGCCAAAATTGGTGAATATGTCATTATTGACATTATAATCAACTTTCTGATCACTGGCCCGTGTTTTTACATTGCTGTGCTCTACTGCTTTTTTTTATTTACTTCATACTCTGGAATGAAAATCTTCAGAAGAGTGACCTCTTTATACATATGAACTCCTAAGTGGTTATTCTCCAGCTCTAGGGAAACATTATTAGTACACCTGTTTCTCAAAACTACAATTGCAATTAGAAAGTATTTTTCTCTTCCAGCCTCTCCCTTTCATCTTATTTTACATCTAGGGGAGAAAGTTTAAATCCACTTTAAACCTTAAAAGGAATCTATTTATTACCTGTAATAAACATTTCACATTAAACATTTGCTCTTGCCTCTGATAAGGGACCTGAATTTCACCCATTTGTAAAACTGTCATGGCTTGGTTGTGATGTTCTTACCTACACTGGTTTTGAGCTAGGGTCCCAACAACCAAATTTCGATAGATTATTTCAGAATCAATATATTCTGTAATAAAAAAGTTCAGATACATGCTCAGTCAAGACCCTAGATGAGATGGGTCAAGTCCTTGAAAAATAAGGAGGGAAAACAGTGAAAGAAAATAGAAAAGGTAGGAATGAAATGGTGTTGAAGCTTTCCCCCTGAAGCAGATTGGTTGTCTAAGCCTTTGCCTTACAGGAGAGCTGGTGGTATAGATGTAGGAGCTGACAGAAAACTAAGAAATAAATCACAGTTGCCAATATAAAAATCAATACTATTTTTTTTCTGATTTGGCTTAGTGAAGCTCAGCCTCTTCTTAATGGACATAATTTTCCTGGTTTTAGTTTTCATCAAATGAAGCTATTTAACAGGTACTCTGCACTGGGGTAGGGGGAAGCAAGCTTCTCCCCAGATCTCAGTTAAGAGTGGCATGATAGTAAATAGAATAATAAAATAGCTGTTTTAGTAATGAGATAAAAATAGGAAGTAGGGTAGTAATTGTTATATCCCTTCAGGTGTAATTGCTATACAGAATATAAGTGTTTTCCTCTATCATGGCATTTGCAGAGGGGAATTGCATGCAGGAGTATGCAGTATATCCGCAGCAGTGATGGTTCTTTCACCATCCACTTTGTCAAATCCTGGGCTGTTTGGAAATCACATTCTTGAAAGGAGCTCTGGGGCTTCTTGTCGCTCAAACCTGCTGGGCCAGGAAAAGTGAGCTGGTGATTTAGGAGTATAGGAATGTATGAGCCTGCGATGCAGCCCTGAGAGTCAGGTTTAGAAGGGAAGAGGGTATTTATGGGGTGTTACTGGAGGAGAATGGAGCATCCTCTACTGAATTACACCCCCGGGGAAGGCCCATGGATGCAAACTGCCACAGAGACTCTGGAGAAGGAGCTGAAAGCTCACTCTACACAGAGAGCAGATCCAATGCCAAGTTCAGAGATGATGGAAAGATTTCCTCAGTATCCTAGGACGGGCCACAGACTTCAGAGTAACTCAAGAAGCCAGTGAAAGTTTCTGCACTAAACAGCAAAACTGGAGAAAAGGGAAAACACCTGGAGAACAGGGAAATCTTTCTCATACATCCATGGTGTCAGGGCACTGCATTTCTGATCCATTTACCAATTCTCTATTATAATTTTTCCTTTGTAGACATACCATGCCAAATTTTCCCACATATTTGGTAGTGGCATTCTGCTTTTAAGACTGTGATATATAAAATGTTGATGCTTGTCTTTTCATCTCTCAGGGCACCATGGGTGCTGACAGGTCCCTGGGGTGAGGTGCTGATAGTGCTGGGGGCTGCTCAGGTGGGCTATGGTGGGGCTGGGCAGCTGAGTCCTATCCCACCACCCCAGCTGAAAGCAAGGCAGCTGGGCGGCCACCAGGGCAGACCCAGACCAGGGAATCAGGCACCTCTCTGGGGATGGGCACAGGCCGAGGCCAGACTGGGCCACGGGCTGTGGGGAGCTGGAGGCAGTCCCTGCTGTGGCATCGCCAGGGGCAAGGTAGATGACCTGAGGTGCTGGGCTGTGGCAGTGTGGTGGCAGACCTGGGCCTGGACAGGGATGGACAGGGATATTGATGCCATCAGGGCCCTGAACATGCATTTGTTATTTATTCATGTTGAGATTTAACTGTTCAAATAATTATCATGCTCAAGACATAGTATTTTTGTATGCTATTAAAACGTATTTTAAGAAGCCTACCTAAAATATGAATTTCCATGACCTCCTGAATTGAATGAAAGCTAAAGTTTGGGGTTTTTTTTAAAAACTCTGCCTAACACAGAGTCTTAGTGCTATTGATACCAACTTTGGATAGCATATGCATTGTGAAACTGAGAAAACGAGTCTGTAGTCAAAACCAGAATACATTTTTCAAAGATGATGCATAGCTGAGGGCATTTTCCCATCTTATGCAGGATAGCAACCCCCCACCAGGGCTTCTAGATGAGACGGGCATTCATTTGATGCCAAAAAAAATTCTTCAGAGGAAGTCATTGAAATTGTTACCATCCTTCAACCACTTGCTCCTGTGAGAGCTGAGGATCTAGAAACATATCAAAATGTATTAGAGCTAAAGTGCATCTCTGAGACCTTGAGATTCTTTCTGAGGCACTGTCTATAAATCCTTGCTACCTGTATGGTAAAAAATTGTAAGTTTTAGCAACTACAAAAACTGAATATTAATGCTCAATGGTATTAATAAGCACCTCAGATCTCTGTGAAAGAGTACCAGAGAGAACAGCTTCACATCCCCAATGCAAATTGAACACTACTGCTATCTCTCCATTTCTTCTTATGCTTTCTCTTTGAAAGCTTTTGCACACTTATTTTATCTTCTACTCACTGTGTGGAATATTTGGATCCAGTTTCATTACTGTATTTCACATCACACATTTTCTTTAGCTCAACAAATTTGTACCTCTGGTAAAGTGGGATTTTGGGCTTTCATCCATTCTAGAAGACTCATTGCCATTTGTGTTATTCAGCTCTTGTTTCAACCACTGTGTGAGCCTTTATATGGATTAATAGTTTAATCCCGAATATTTTAATGGAAAATTACTTAGATGTATGTATCTGGGAAAAAAAAATTACTATAGTAAAACAAAATTTCAGGAGAAAATTGAAAAGACAACTAGATATCTTTGAAGCCTATAATTGTAAAATGGTTGTAAATGTTTTGGGCTTCATAGAAATCTATAACAGCAGGAAAAGACCTGCATTTTACTGTAAGAATAGGAATTGTGTCAGGTGTCTCAGGGGAGAAAACAAACCAAAAAAAATATGGAAAAAAAACAAACCAAAATAATGTCTGTATTGTGTGTGAGTTTCAGATTGATTATGAAATGTACATCCATGAAATGAGAACCAATCTAGATAAAATAAATTGTATACTGCATCTGAGTTGTGACTGAGGACAAAAGCACCATGGGGAGCCCAGATTAGAAGGGTCTTCAGGAAGCCATGTTGGAGCAGTGTTGTGCTCTCCTTTGGATACCTTTTGCATGCCAGTTGTCCTTGAAGTTGGTAGCTTTGTGGTTCACAAAACATTAACTGTAACTGTAATTGTAGTCCTAGTAGCCGATACACGTTGAGGCTGATGGCCCCAGCACAAAAGTTATCCCTGATTAGAAGGTTCTTGAGTGAAGAATGTTGGTGCAGTGCTGTTTCCTCCATGACATGCCTTTTTAATCTCAATTGTTTTTGGTGCCAGGGGCTTTATATCCCTCTGAACCCTAACCTTCATATCGGATTTGTGTTGATGTTTATGCCCTGGCACCTCCACCAGCTCTGATGCAGTTTTCCAGGCAGTTCTCATGGGATTGTGCTGTTTCCCATCGCTGATTTTTTTTAGAGAACCAGAAGGCATACCATCCTTTAAGGGCAAAAATTTCACACTCAGCCCCCTCTCTGAAATACATATAAACCATTGCATACAGGGACTGATCACTTGGGGAGATTTCAAGAATGATGTTGGTGTATGCAGGGAGGAAACAAGGAAAACCAAAGGCCTCCATGGAATTAAACCTGTCAAGGGATGTCAAGGTCAACAGGATGAGTTTCTTCAAGTATGTTGAAGGTAAAAGGAAAACTAAAGAATGCCTGTGCAAAAGGAAAATTAGAGAAAATTAGGACTGGAGTAAGGCCAGTGTCTCTCCAGTCTTCGAAAAGTGCCAGGTGGATGACCCAGGAAACTACAGACCAATTAATTTCACCTCTGTCCCTGGAAAAGTGATGGAAGAAATCATTCTGGACATCATCTCAAAAGATGTGGAAGAAAAGAACACTACTGGGAGAGGTCAGCATGGATTCATCAAGGGGAAATCATGCTTGGCCCATCTGATAGCCTTCTCTAATTTCATAACCAGCTGGTTAGATGACGGGAGAGCAGTGGATGTGATCTGCCTTGACTTAAGTGAGGCTTTTGACACTCTCTCCTGTAAAAACCTCATTAGGAAACTCAGGAAGTGTAAGCTGGACGAGTGGACCGTGAAGTGGATTGAGAGCTGAGTGACAGAGCTGAAAAGGTTGTGGTCAATGGTGTAAGGTCAAGTTGGAGGCCTTTAGCCAGTGGTTTTCCCCAGGGGTCAGTACTGGACCCGGTCTTATTCAACATATTCATCAATGACCTAGATGATGGGACAGAGTATCCTCAGCAACTTTGGTGAAGATACAAAGCTCAGAGGTGTGACTGACATGCCAGAGGGCTGTGCTGCCATCCAGCATGACATGGAAAGGTTGTTGGGCAGATAGGAACGTGATGAGGTTCAACAAGGTCCTGCAGCTGAGGAGGAACACCCCCATGCATCAGTAGAGGCTAGGGGTAGACCTGCTGGAAAGCAGCCCTGAGGAAAAGGATCTTGGAGTCCTGGTAGACAATAAGTTAAGTATGAGCATGACATATGAGCTTGTGGCCAAGAAGGCCAGTGTCATCCTGACCTGCATTAAAAAGAGTGTGGCCAGCAGGTCAAGGGAAGTTCTCCTCCCCCTCTGTTCTGCCCTGGTAATGCCACATCTGGAATACTGTGTCCAGTTCTGGGCTCCTCAGTTCAAGAAGGACAGGAAACTGCTGGAGAGGGTACAGCAAAAGGCTACAAAGATGATTAGGGCACTAGAACATCTCTTGTATTAGAAAAGGCTGAGGGACTTGGGTCTTTCTAGTCTGGAGAAGACTCAGGAGGATGGGGCCAGTCTTTTTCAGTGGTGCCATCACAGGACGAGAGGTAATGGGCACAAACTTGAACATAGGAATTTCCATCTAAATATGAGGAGGAACTTCTTTCAGGGTGACAGAGCACTGTAACAGGCTGTCCAGAGAGGTGGTGGAGTCTCAATCTCTAGAGATAGTCAAAATCTGCCTGGACACTATTCTGTGCAACCTCTTCTAGGTGAATGTGCTCTGGCAATGGGGTTGGGCTAAATGATCTCCAGAGGTTTCTTTCAACCGCTAGCATTCTGTGAAAATATATCACAGTTTAAAACATATATCAGATTAAGAGTTGCAGTAGGAAATATGTTTTATGCACTTAGTCTCTAAAGAAATCAGAAGCTACTTCAGTTTACTTTGGAAAATGTTTATGCATACTTTGAGAAATTCAAACTGTAGATGAGAATGTCATAAAAAAGTACTATTGGCAATGGCACATTTAGTTTACTAGTAAGAGAAAGATGAGTGAAGAAGCAGGACCTTTCTTTGAGAATAAAAAGCACACACAGTGGCAGCTTCTGTGAAATCAAGTGGTTTGAGCGTGGTGCTGACAACAATGACCAACACCGAGGTTGTGGGTTTGATTCCCACTCGGTCCCCATGTGTTGCCTGGTCTAGTCGAGAGGTGGCGTCCCTGCCCATGACAGGGAGGTTGGACTGGGTTATCTCTAAGGTCCCTTCCAGCCTAGGCCATTCTATGATATGATGATGATATGATATTAGATGTTATAACTGATATACTTTTCACTACTTACACACTCTTAATTTGTGCATTTTAAATGTTTAATTTTTACTGAAAATGGTGTCTAGCACTTTCCTATGCAATTTAGAATATGGTAGGCAAAAGATGAAGAATTAATCAAGCTTTTTGGAATGTCAGGTTTTAGTTTAAATTTTGATTGGAGACTAGTTTGACTTATTAGGGTTTGGAAATTTCCAGCTTTCTGGGATCACCAGATGTTAACTGATTTCATCTGACAGGCTGTGCGTACCTTGAATAGAAAATGACATCATGATGTGGCATATCCAAGGTGAATGTCACCACTAGCTAGCAATAATTTGTGCTAATGTAATACCTCATGCAAAGCACCAGATACTCCTACAACTATAAATAGTGATGCCAGACTATGGTAGACAATTTGACTGACAAGCAAGGACTTGTGACAGCAGCAAGATGCAATAGCTCAGCAAGGGCACTGAAGAAGAGTTGAGGAAAGTAGTACTGTTATTACAAATCTACTAAATTATATTGACAAGAAATTCTTCTAAGGTTTGCTAACAAGGGTAAGGATTGCAGTTCAACAACTTCTTCTTCCCTATCTTCTTGCAAGTCTTGTGAAATACAAGGAACTTAAAACAGGGCTAAACACCTACCTTTCAAGAGTTTGGCCCTCTGCAAGATCCATTTGTCTGTTCCTCTTAGTAGCATATGCAGATGGAATTAAATGCCAAAAACTTTATATAAGCCAGGAGAAGAGTGAGGTTCTTCGTAATGTCACAGTGCTGAAAGTGAGACCATGTAAGTAACAGTTGATACGAAATGTAGTGTCTCACATTCTGCTCATCTCGGAGGTTTAGTCGACTCACTGTAGTACAGGGAGAAATTTTACCCTCTAACAAAGTTTTCAGTGGTGTGAATGCTGACAAAAATAGTTGATTGAACTTCCCTCCACCCCAAGAAATAAGACAGAACTCATCCCTTTCCTTCAAAGTATATTCAGTGCTCTATGTTTGTCTGGAAACCTGAACCTTTTCTTTTTGTTCCACTTATGCAATTATAATAACTATTGATTCTGGCTTCAAAATGTGGCAAAAAGAATTAGTGAAGTGCTTGGAAACACAGTGAATTTTATGTTACAATCAATCTGGAGGGTCATTCTTTCTGCAGTATCCCCTCTGAAAATACATAAACACTTTCCTACACATATTTTCTTTACTCACACCACTCCTAAAATGTCAGAAACAAAACACAGAATATTCAAATTTCATAGTATCAACAAAAATTCCAACATGCAACATAATGCAATTCTGAAAAAGTGAAAATTCAGTCCATAAAATCTCTATAAATAAATAAAACTTTCTGTATCTTTTCCAAATTTTCAACATTTTCTCTACCACTTTAGAGATATCACCACTGCCACCAATCCTTTACCATCAAACTAGCTATATCTGAAAGATGCATGTAATCAAATGTCTGAGGTTTTAACTTGAGACTGTTAATGATGAAATTGAAAGAACAGTATCAGAAATAACCTGTATAAATAATCTAGACCTAATAAAGCTAACCCACCCAGTCTGTGCATTTCAAAGTAATCAAGGGAGTCAAAAGAATGAAAGCATATTCTTCTGAATTTAACCTAGCAATATTAACATTGTATTCATGTAGATTTTTCTTTTCACAGTTGCAAGCCTGTAACTGAATTGGCAAAAAATCTTCACGTTTGCGACTAATACTGTTTTACCAGAGTCAGCTTTCTGATAGCTTTGCCTAAAAGACACCTGACTGCATTACCTCTTCAAAAGAAAGAAAAAATAAATATTCTGTTCAAGTGAAACCTTGTTGAGTCCAAGGAATTATTTCAAGTGGACAGAACACAATCTAAGGCTGTCTTAAATTGTGGTTCTGGCTGTTCCTCATATGCCCATAGGTGTCAAAAAACATCTCTGTCAAAATACTTTTTGGTTATTCAAAGAAATTCACATCACTGCTATCTAATTCTTATCTGCCTCTTGAAGCAGGTTTTCTCTCTGGAAACCTTCAGAAAAGAAACTTGGAACACCCCCTTCCCTCTCCTCTTCCCCAGTTCTGCTGAAATAGGCCCTTTAATGAAAGCTCTGGTGGATTTAGTAATTCTGACCTCTTATGCCGAACACTACCAGTCATGCTGTGTTATGTAATGCTATGTTACATGTCAAATCTAACACAAGCTTGTGCCACATTTCAGGGATGAACAGCTGAATGCAATGATTTCTTTATTATTTTTTTTCAATAAGCAAACTTATGGACGTAGTAAGTTTGAGACCTACTGACTTACTGAGACTTAAAGCATTTTTTTGGGGAAATTAAATAATCCTAGAATGAACAAAAAGTCTTTTTCAAGCTTTTCATTACTGAGTGATGCTGATCTTTTTCTTTCTTCTAATTACAAGCACAGTTCGATATAAAGAACATAGATGTAAAAGAAAAGGACAGTTTTTCCTTCAAGTTAATCCAGTCTCGGAACAAGCTAGTGCAAATGCTGTGGTTTAAGAAAGGCTGCATCACTTTAATGCACGTCAGCAGCCAAAAGGATGGGAATAAAGTAAATTAGTATCCTCATATATTGTGAGTATAACCCTAAATAAGTAAATGAGATCTGCTTATAATAAAATTGATTCCATGCCAGTGTGATGGGCCATGAAAAAACCTTCCTAGTTACAAAAATTATTTGAAGATTCATTCAGGATGACGGTTATAACTATGAGTAAATAAAAAAACATGTCAGAAAAAGATAGGAAACTTTAAAATAAAATACTGTGTTCCATGAATATTTAGAACATTGAAAGATACTCTTAATTAAGAGTCCAAGTAAACAGTTGGCTCGTGTTGGCTGATTTAATATAGAAATGCAGTTTCTTTATTCCCCTTGTTGGCCTAGATTACATTTATAGCTGGCTTCAAGATCCCAAAGGTTTTCTGCTTTGTGGCTGTCTACCAAGCACCTTGGAGACCTGTCAAATTTCAGAGCTATGTAATTTCACGCAATTTACTCCACACTCTCATCTCGCTGCCTCTTTCTCTTCCCCTCTTCCAATCCATATCTAAACTGAAATACATTTGCAGTTTCATGCTATAGTTTCTCTCTCACTCCATGACTCCACTTGCCAAAACATGTTGTATAGTTGCAAAAAGATAATATCTTTGAGGTGCATTTTCCCACTAAGAATCTGTGCTAGTAGCAGCTTTAACACATTTTAACTGATGGAGATATCAACAGAAAATTTTACAGCACACTTACGCGTTTTTGTGTGTGTGTGCACATGCATGCACAGATAATCAACAGTAGATGAAGGAAAAAATACAAATAAAAGAACAGTAATGTTATTCATCATTGAGATAACACTAATAAGAGAATGTTTATTTGTTATATGCTGGAAAACAGAAAAAAAATGTCCTTTTTCATCTATTGCTACCTTCTTAATTCTTCTTACACGCACATTTAAATGCTCAGCTCAAATTGTCACAATTCCATTTGTGCAAGCTTGAGTATCGGTAGCGAAGCCCCCACGGCAGGCCACAGTAAAGCACCCTGAAAGCCTCTAGGCATCTGTAACATCTTTAAGAGTCAATTGGAAAGAAAAAGCACTCTAAAAATGAACCTATGGATACCTTTTGCATGTTATGACATTGTCCTCTTAAACCTCTTTTACTGTTATACATCACTTTTAATACATAACAACAGATATATCTTTTGCAAGGTTTGCAAAATGCTGATGAGGGTAGACTCTACAGTCCCCCGTGTATCAGCCATCGCTGTTCAAGGTCAAAAGTGCGGTGATGGTTACATGCTCCAAAACTGCCATCTGATGTTGCAGCCCTGTCACTGATGTGTGACAAGCTCAGCCAGCGGGTCAAGGGAAAAGTTGATTCAACATTGAGCTCTCCTGAGGCCATGCCTGGAGCACTGAGCCCAGTTCTGGGCTCCTTCACGCAGGAAAGGTGCGGATGCGCTGGAGGTTGCCTAGTACAGGGCCATCAGGATAGTTGGGGTCTGAGCATCTGGCTTAGAAGGAAAGGCTGAGGCAAGTGAGTTTGCTTAGTCTGGAGAAAAGAAATCTTGGAGAGATCAAGTGGCTGCCTTCAGCTACTTACAGAGGTGTATTGAGAACACAGAGTCTCAGAGATCCACTGTGAAAGGGCAAGAGGTAACTGTTCCAAGTTGCAGAAAGGGAAATTCTGACTTAACAGAGGGAAAAAATATTTTATAATTTGAGTCAAGCACTGGAACATCTTGCCAGTGTTTGTTTTGAAACTCTGTCCTTGCATATGTCTAAAAGTTGGTCAGGGGTCTGACCAACTTCATTTAAATCTGAGGTTGCCCCTGCTCTGAGCTGGTGATTTCCAGGGCTCCTTTCAAACCTTCCCTTCCTTGTGACTGTGTGTGCCTTCCTCTTGTTCCATTCCATCAGAGTAGGGGACAGCCTGAAAGGTTTGACTTCAGTGCATTTAACCCAGTAACTGCATTAGCAAAATGCAACTAGATGAAATATTAGAAGGGCCACCAGCTACTGAACTCTGTGGCTCCTGCTAGAGAGGTTATCTAAAGCTCATTATCTGGGAGGCTGTGGAAAATGAACCGATGTATGGGAAACTAGATTCTGAATTTCTTACTGAGAGGCTATAGTGACAATTTAGGGAGACTATCCTTCTAATGGATCCATTTCAGAGAAATGCTTGAACTTGGTGTGGATTTTCCTTGCATCAGATGAAGCTTACAAGTCATCTTACATTTAGCCCTGCAGAAAGTATATTGTATTAATACATTTGCAAATGACAGACACATAAACAATTGTGGTGATGGTTATGTCAGAAAGGGTGTTGATCTTGTAACTTTTTTAATAAGGCTGTAGAGCAACAAACATTGAGCTATAGAATACACTAAATTACCTTTTTTAAATGTAAGGAGGATCAGACAATCCTATCACTATGTTTTAACTGAAAATTGATGTAGCTTCACATTATTTAGAATCATAGAATCATTCAGGTTGGAAAAGACCCTTGGGATCATCGAGTTCAACTGTTAACTCTACTCTAAAAAGCTCACCCCTAAACCATATCCCTCAAAACCACATCTAAACAGCCATTAAACACATCCAGGGATGCTCCCTGGGCAGCCTTTTCCAATGTCTGACCAGTCCTTTTGTGACATTTTTTTCCTAATGTCCAATCTAAACCTATCCTGCTGCAGTTTGAAGCCATTCCGTCTTGTTCTATCACTAATTATCTGTGAGAAGAGACCAGCACCAACTCTCTACAATGTCCTTTCAGGTAGCTGTAGAGAGTGACGAGGTCTCCCTTCTCTTCTTCAGACTAAACAGCTCCAGCTCCTTCAGTTACTCTTTGTACGATTTATTCTCCAGGCCACACACATTACCAAGTCTGAAGATAAAAGGAAAACTAAATTTCTTAGTAAGTCAATGATACTGAAGCAGTGGCATGTATATAGTTTCACTTGGATCAAATAATGGCAAGAATGGTCATTGAGTGTTTTTTTGCCTGTCATTTCCCCTCATAAAAAGCATGAATCAGCTTTACAATCAAAGCAGTAAGCAGTAAACAAATCAAAACCAAACAAAAATCCCCAAACACATAAGCAAAATCGAGTAAAACCTCTTTGTCATGCTACTGACTTCATGTTGGAATTGTAAACTATTAGACCAAAAAATAGAAATTAATCTAAACTGGAGTTGCAAGAATGTATCTGTAAATGCCTTACATTATAAAAAAAAAGCCCTAAGTATCACAAAATATATTTCTATATGTGTATAAAGTAAACAAAGCTATATTTTTCTTAAAAATGGTATTGTAGTTGATGACTGAAAATGTACACTTTAAAGAAAGGGAATATAAGTAAGGATGTGATACATTCTGACAATGGAACAGCACCGAAATAGGCTAAACTGTGTGCTCACCTAAGTGTGCATTTCAAGTAACTTCGATTAATACACTCAGGAAGAACAGGAGTCTCTCCAAGTTATTTTAGCTAAGAAATGTTTCCACTCACTGTCGCTAATGTCATTCTCAACACATTGCTAGAGAATGTCAGCCACTACTCTCCTACAAGACCCTTGCCTCAGGTTAGAATAACTGTCACATTATCTGTCTCTCTGTACTGCAGGATGGAAGATAACTTGGGCTGGAAGTAAATGTGTGTAACTGAGTATACACTTGCAAGAAGTTTAAGCTAGCATTTTTGCGTTTCCTATTCAGCAAAAATGGGGAATTATGTGCTTAGGCCTTGACTCCGTTTGGTTCTGTTCATTGTTATGACTTCCTTTATTAGGTTAGCAGCCAGACTGTATTTTTTACAATACTTTTGCCTTATGACCCTAAGGCAATGTTCTGGGCTGGATGAGGCCCCCCCTGTAATATGAGTAAAGGTGCCTCTAGTACTAGCAGTCCTCTCTAATTCCAGTTTGCTTGATGAACCATGAGAACCTGTGGGACTAATTTCCCCTTTCACAATTGTTCTTATTCCATCAGGTTTGACTGACCCTTGTTACCTACAGTCTATTAGTTCATAGCAGTTGAGCATATAAAACCACACCAAGCTTTTTAGTCCTGCAAAAGCCACAGTTATATATTCATTAACTTTTTAACAATATGCCAAATTACAAATTTTGGATTAATTATTTTGGTATTTAAAATTGAATCAGTGCTTTTTTTCCTACAGTCATTAAAATAATGGATTACTGAAAAAAAGCATTATTAGTGCTAGTGTTGAAATTTTAACATCCAGACACTACTAAATTTCAAGAATAGGGCACTAATCTGCACATGCAAAAGTATACACATACAAAGTAAAATTCTGAGTCTAATGAAGTCAGTACCTAAAAGGCAAAGTTGTGCCAGGACTTTAACAAATAGCTATCAGGGTATTCAAAGATAAAAGCAATTAAAACTGTCAATGTTAAACCTGAACTGAAGATATATGGGGTAATTGTTGACACAGTAGGATGTAAATAATGCAGGAAAAACTCTGCCATTCCTACCTGCCATTTGGTAAATGGCATACAGTTAAAGCAGTTTTTAAGAATGTTTAATCTTCATATTTTTATCCTATCATGGCAAAACAACTGTCTGCATGCAGGATAAAAGCTCTTAGAGCTTGAGGAAAAATAAGCCATTTGGATTTTACTGCATACTCTTTGGAGTATGGAGTTTGAAAACAGCGTCCCGTCATGCTGATTATTGCACAAATGTAGAAGAGAGTGAATTCTTTTAATAATTTGGAAACAAAGAAGAAAATACAGTCTTATACACGGAGATATTTGAAATATTAAAATGAATTTCAGAAGAAAAAAAAGTTGTTTTGCCTCTGTTTTCTTTGTCATGGTCAGTATCAAAATCTTAATCACCATTTTTTCAACAATTAAGACCAGAACTAAAACTGATGACTTTGTTTCTCACAACTTCTAGTCAAATGAGAGGAAATCTTAGCACAACTAGATAATACTCCACACACTGAAATACAGATAAGATCATTAAAAGACAGTTTTTAGTGGAGAAAAAATTGATATGATTTCAGGTGAAAATATTCCAGAGAAATAAAAGGAGGGGAAAAACTCCATCAAAATGAACCCTAAAATATTTATTGATTAAAGCAGCTGTGACTATTGTAAATTACTTTTTGCCGTCATGAAATTTTCCACTGACAGTCCACTTTTTTGGAGATTAAAAAATGACTTTTTTTTGTATAAACATGTGTAACATAGATTTTGCTGTTATTTGAGTCTGAATCCAATGTTTTCTGGTTAGAAACCTGTTACTTTCAGAGAAACTTTGCAGAAGTTGTATTTACACAGGCAGTGTTGACTGCTTTGAAGTAAAATGTATTTAATGTCTTTCAAATTTAAATATCTTTCTCACTAAGTGGCTTAGTTCTGCACTCTCTCAGT
Source organism: Apaloderma vittatum (assembly GCF_000703405.1). Lineage (NCBI taxonomy): Eukaryota > Metazoa > Chordata > Aves > Trogoniformes > Trogonidae > Apaloderma > Apaloderma vittatum. Next base: position 78,923 of record NW_009718556.1, read on the forward strand.
TAATACCAAAAGATTAATTTGGCTTTCATCTTGAAACATTAATGGCATTACTGACATAGAAACAAGCCTGAATTTTTCTAGCAAGTTGGATGAGAGTCACTGGTATCTTCCATCAAAGGCAAGCCACTGGTTCTTCTAAATCCATGGAAATAAATACATTCTCACCACGGCACTATTAACCTACTCAGGAGAGCCATCTGACGTCCTGGGAAGTACATCTAAAGAGCAGAATGGAAATCTGTCAAGCGTTTTGGCAACAACGTACTTATAGAAGTATCACGAAAGACTGGCCTGTGTTCTGGGTAGAACTCTAGTCATTTTGAATGTTTATAAGCATGGGATGTTACAGCTGCCTTGTATCCATCTTTTCCATCATAATTTCAAAGGTTTGTAGTCAGCTTTGGCAAATCATGTAGATAGTTGATATTTTGATTGAAACAACCACATGCAGTTATTCGCTTTCTAGAACAGAAAGGAGCACAGAGCAGCGAATACTCACAGAGCAATCAGTTTTAAATCTCTCTCAGTCAAAAAATGATTAAAGTCATCACTGACCTTGAAAGGCTGAAGGATCCAGGTATTACTTTCTGTTGCTGAACCCCAAAATTCCCATTATGAAGTAAACCTCTGAAATCTTAGAGGCCTTTGTATAAAACTGAATGGAAAATTTAAAGGAATAAAAATCATATATGTAAGATTAATATACTTCAGGACTATCTTATTATCAGAAATTCAAAGTAAGATTATTAAAAACCCTTCTAGGCAAAACTGAGCATACAATGGGCACAAAACTCATTTAAAAAAAACTGTATGAAAACAGTCCTCTCTTCAAAACTATCATGACTACTTTGCATCTGAATGCTACTAGTTTTTAGCTGCTGCTAGCGAATCCTATATGTCAAAGGCCAATTATACAAGCAAAGACACTGAATCCAGAGGCTGAGAAATGAGGTTACATAAACTACACGTTATTCAGTGAAAAAGTGGTAAGACTAGGACGTGGTAGCAGCAGTGCTGGTTTCTGGGAAGGACAGTGTGAGCAGATAGATTAATCTTGGCTATTCTCAGACTACAAGCTGGCCACATGGGACTATTGTGAGATATTTGACAGACACATATTCTTTTAGCAGGTCTACAAGGGTGACAAGTACAATGGTAGCAGACTAAGCAAATTAAGATGTTGTGGTCATCCATGCTGAGGTGGAGCAACATGTTAAAAATGCCATGTAACATCAGGCTTCTGGCTTAGGTATTCACAGTTGAAGCATATGGGCTATAAAGCAGTACAGGATGTAAAGCAGGGCAGGATTCCCTTTCAGTGGAGCTGGAAGATTCTGGTATGGCTTAGAAAATGCGAGCCTTTTCCTAGTGTACATTTGTCGATTTACAGAACTTCGTCTGAGGTAACCATGAAACAGAAGAAACAATATGTACATTGATAAGTATTTTAACATATTCCTTACAGAAATTGTCATTTGAAGTATCCTTGGTAGAGGTTTACTGAAACATCTGTTTTCAGACAGACTGTAGACAGGAGGATGAAGTATGGTAGAGAAAATCAAATCAAATAAATTAAGACAAAATAGCCCTCTTTATTTGTCAGACACAAATGATTTTGAAGGTTTGGAATTCACTTCCGAGCTGACACATCTGCCTACAGATGTTACAGTGAACAGCTCTTCTCTCAGTTCACAGAAATATGCAACTAGTGAAAAAACAGAAGCCCAAAACATGATTTGTAAGACAACATTCTAGAAAAAAAAAAAAAGAAGAATCTCTTTCAGCCCAGGACCATGCTTGCTTTTTATTATTGTAGTCATATGAATGAAATTCAGATGAAAATATATTCTGTTTATGCAAACCTGACAGTTACTTCAGGATATGCTTTTCCAGATGTTCAAAACTGATCAAGTGGAAGTCAATTGCACTACAAGTGAAAAGCCTGTTTCATCTTTTCTCTCAGATATGGTAAACTCTTTTATCTAATGGTTTAGAACATGTGTTCTTTTGTAGGATCACTCTGTCTGTGTATCCGGTCTGTAACTGGCAGTGATAGAGCAATGTGTGAATAACAACATAATAAGCTTATATACTAGTTCAGGAATTATGTTTAAGGATTTAAAATTTCTCTTCACTATCTGCTTGCCTAAACAGTATTTTCAAGTGTTTTTCTCATTTCTGAATAATTTTTAACTGCTACTGTTCTTACTCAACTCCAAAACACATATCAATAAAAACGGCATGACAATAGAATAAATTCTGGCATGCCCAAGTAATAAAGTCCCTCATGCTTGAACTATTTCTAATCGTATATTAATATAATTAACTGCTCATCTGATATTGTTTCATAATAACTTTATGATATAGATGCTTAACGTAAGGTTCAAATAAACTAATTTGAAGCCTTTTGTCCAAAATCTTTAAGACCCTCTCTGTTCTGACCCATTTGGTGCTTCCTTCACAAAACAGAGTTCTTTACCTTGCCTTCTTCTTCCCATGCTGTTTAGGGCAGGAATTTACATGATGGAAAATCCCTTCCACTTTTGCAGCCTACAAAACTAGAGAAAGTGGTCTGAAATTCTCTGAAGGAGAGAGATACACTTCCCCTATACATTTTCTCATTGAGTACTCTTCAGTCTCTAGGATAAGACATCACCATTATTAGCAATTTTTTTCTTCATACTGGCCTCTTCAGTTTCTGCACCCATTTTTCTTCAAGAAAAGCTGTGGAGATTTCCATTTCTCAACCTACTAATGCATCTTCTTCATAGTAGAAGAATACCACCTCTCAGAATTTCCTGCTCCAGACTGTTTTTCTCTGAGAGCAGAATGGAAGACTCATTGAGGCAGCCCCCACCTCTCGGCTCCTTCCTACGCTAGGAATTTGGTTTAATGCAGTTCTGTTTTCTGAATCTTCTCTTCCATCTTTAGAATTAGAGCATTTGAACTTCTCTTTTTCTTCTTCCTCTCTAACCCTGAAAGTGTTTATCTACTAGTATTTAGTCATCATCTAGGTTAAGGGCTGTCTTTCCTTTCCCAGTAGATATTTTGCTTTTCTGAAAAAAAATGTTAGAGATGGTGAAGTCATATTAGGAAAAGGTAAAAGAAAGGAAAAATGACAAGACAGATACTTAACATTACAGTATAAGAATGGTTTCCTTCCTCAAAAGTACAAAGGACTGTAGTAAATTTACTATTGTTATGGTTCTTAGTTTTTTTAAACTTAGCTTTTTAGTTCATCCTCACTTTATTCTCTCCATTGAGAACAAATTAGATGTTGAAAGAGTTTTATATTCACCTATTCGAGTTCATAATATTTAAACTGTTCAGCCAAGGATGAGAAAAAAAAGCCACAAAACCAAAAAAGCCCACCATAGACCTTTGCTGTCTACATTGCAAGTGAATTAATACATCCAAACAAGAACAGCCTTGTGATTCCTTTCATAAAATGAAGCGTCTAACACAATCATTATAATTCATTAAAGCTCCCAGTTAGTCTTACTAGGTGGTTTTCACTACGTAACATTTGGCTTCCCTGAGTAATTACAAAAGTTGAAGAACTTGGCAATTGTCTCAGGTTTTAGGAGCCTCAGAGTAGGCATTTCCCTACGAAAATTTTGTGCAACTGGACAGTAGTGAGATGTGCAGTTCACAGCAGAAGCAGCAATTTTCTTCACACAAATCACAGAAGCTACAGGTACTTGCAAGATAGGATAAGCCTCCAGATCCTATATAATGATCTTATTTAAGAAGATGATATCTAGAGGTTTGCTCCACTTCAGCCTAAGGGGAGTATGATCTTCCTTGATCATCAGTAAGAGTACTCCAATATCTTGGCAAAAACATTGTGAGAGGGCTGGGGGCTATCTGCTGCCAGTTTGCTGTACAGTGAAGAGCTGATATTCTTGGAAGAAATGAAAGAAAAAAAAAAAGTAGAACAAATCCTTTTGTTCAGTTGTTACTGTACTCTCTTGGAGGAAGAAGAATTAGATTTTTGTTTGTAATCTCAAATATTTATTCTCTATTTTTAAATTATGAAGTCATTGGCTAAAAAAAATAAATAGACTTTGCAAAACTGCCTTTACATTCTGCTACACAAATTTATTCTTTCCAAATTTTGTTTGCTTTCTTGTCTCCATTATCAAAGGAGACAACTGGAATACTTACCTTCAGGAATTACTTCCTGGCTATCTACCCCAGTCCATCGTTGGTGCTTACCTGATGCCAGGATGTCATGTTTAAGGATAAGGAATGGCACTTGTCCTCTGTGGGTTCTCTTTCAAGTAGTTTATGCTAAACAGGGCTTATGTAACTTTATGACCAGACTAACGAATGTGTTTTTTGTGTGATTTCCATCATAATATAGAAACTTGTCTCAACTATAAATTGTAATTTTATATTCTGCATATGTAAAATGCTTTATATACAGGTTATGTAAGGTCAGACGCTGCGGCATGTCAAAGACATGTTGTTACACATGTAGTCCTTTGCACTACTCACGATACCAATTCCTCACCTTTCAACACTTACAAATGAATGGAAAAAAACCCAAAAACAACTAAACAAGAAGATAGAAATATTTCCATAACTCACAGAGATTTTGCAAGGTAAAATGTCCTGAATATACCTCTGTGCTCAGAAAAAAACCTCAAGAAAAATAAACCCAAAACTGCATTGGCCAAATAAACACTTTAACATTTGCTAAAACAGTTGGACAATAAGGACCCCATCCCAACAAGAAAACCCTACAAAACATTTAAATGTAGTTTATGCATGTGAAAGGGCCTACAGTGATACCTATGCTAAAAATTTGGATGTAGAAAAAAATCTGATCTAGTACTAAATAAGCAAGCTCAGGTGTTGAAAATCTGGTTTACTCATATGCCATCTGTTCCTAGGTTTTGACCTAGCTAGTTTATCTGCTATTTCTAGTGTAAAGAAACTCTGGCTATACAAAAATCATACAATATCATTTATACTCTGTGTGTTCAATATAAAAAATGTTAAGATTCAAAAAAATATATAAAAGTATAAATGCATCTATAACGGTGCTAAAATACTGGAGATCATACCAGATATTGCCAGCAATCAAATCATAGACTCATGTGGTGGCTGGAATGGATTCTGATGTCTCCAAGAGTGCTGTGATATAAGACTGGATTTCTATTTTCCCCTTCAAGTCCCCTTAAATTCAGTCATTTTTCAGATCTGACCTATGTTTACAGTCAATCTCTTCAAGAATGTTCTAGGACAGAACACAAGTTTCTTTATCACCCAGAATTTATTTCTGGAGCATTGCTTACAAAGGAGATCAAATAAGCTGGGGTGACCTGGCGTTGTTTTAGCTTGCCTTAGGTAAGTGAGCCTGTGAATATAGCATGGGCAGCACAGACTGTTTTCCACCTGTGAACACTTGCAAGATTTCCTACACAGAACCTAGAAAAGTACAGCAAAGAAGTAAGGCAAGTGAGAAATTAATTCAGTCGAAAGTTTGGCTGCAAGGACCTGGTTAATGTCATTGAGTCTGGAAATCCAGTCTCACCAGCTGTGTGGTTCTACATTCCTTGTGGTTAATAGACTTTTTAGGCAAGGGAATTTGGGCTCTAACTGTGTAGCTTTATAGACACATAATGCTTCACACTTTCTAACAGGGAATCTGGAAACCCTGAGGCACGTCATGGTTTCTCTGGTCTCATGTGCTGTGAAGACCTTAATCTGAGACAGAGCTGTCTAGTCCAAAAGCTATGAAGTGAGCTGACGGAAAGCAAGGCAGACTCCCACAAGAACCCAGCATGGCATCAGCCAGACTTCTCTGAGAATTAAACTTTATTGCTGAAAGTTCATCTCAGTCAATAATGCTAGATTTCAGCCTTAATGAACGATAGTTTACATAAAAAAACCCCAAAGCTCCAACAAACAACTCCCCTAAAACCAATGTCACTGAAAAGTTTCTGAAAAAAATCAGTAACTGTAGGTCTGGATGAAAATGAAGCACATATGGATTTATTTCTCAACTCTTCCATAGATTCCATGTGTGACCTGTAGAATATCAGGATATTTCTATATCTTTTCCCTATGGTAATAAGGATATAAACCTCACTCTTTTTCTTTTTTTTTTTTCCCAAGTTTGCCTTCTCACACAGCAAATTTTGCAGATAAAGGATGATAAATTGTATATGCATATAGTGCATCAAATATAATGAGTACCAAACTCAGCTGAGAACTATAGAACGAATCATGCTGTAAGCAAAGTAACTATGTTGTGAGCAAGATGTGTCCAAAATTCAGTTTTCAGCAGAAATCAGTAACTTTTTTCCACACAGCTTTAAGAACACACAGTTACATTGAAACAAATGGTAAACAGTTTTATATATTGTTTCAGTACCAAATCAAAACTAAAATGGTTCTTCATATTTGACAGACAGAACTGCTAATGTCTTTTGCCTTATGAATTCATCCAGTTTATATATTAGTGCACAAAATACTGCATTAATTAATTCTGCACCTCTGCTCTTTATAAGAAGTGAAAGTCTTGCAGTTGCCTTCAGTTCATTGAATGTGTCTGTCCAGCACTGGCATTGATAATAAAATACTGGATTCTCCTCTGCAACGAAAAGCACACTGTAAGTAATTTTTACTTGAGTGATATTTTTCTTTTTCTCACAACTGAGTATTTACAGCCTTCATTAAAGAATTTCCAAAGAAGAATAATCTGAACAGACTATGTCTTCAGACAATGTTGCTTCTTTCAGTCTTCAATGTGGTCTAATCTTGCAGCATATCCTGGGTCTAATAAGGCCTGAAAACGCAGGTCTTTGCACATTAAACAATTAGACAAGGCAACCTCAGTATTTTCTAATTTAATCCCTCTTTATGTAGGGATTAAATGTAAATCCAACTTTCATTTCCAGTTCCTAATTGTCAATAAAATATCCAGTTTGCATAGTAATTCAAAGGGTAGTGGAAGATGAAGAGAGAAAATACCAGTTAAAATATCCAACTTATCTTTCATTTCAGTCCACTGAGTGTAAGGTGTCCCAGGTTATTACAAGTGGCAGTGATTGGAGAAGGCTATTGCAATTACAAGCATCAACAGAGCCACTAATACACGAGATAAGTTAACTCAAAAAAAAATTATGTTTAACTTGAAAATTTACTAATATAAAAATACATTGCTAGAGATAATACTGTAGAATTAAATATAAGTTGCTAAATAGAGAACCATCTGCCTAACCTTGTACTTCTACTGCACATACTAAACATTTGTAGAGTAATTGTGTTCATTTGAATTAAATACTTCAGAATAGGTGTCACTTTTTTTCCTCTCTGTTTTTGCCTCTTATGAGTTAGAAATTGTTTTCCCTTTGGAAATGTCCCTGTAAAAAAACTACTATGTTAAAATCATTTGATATACAAAGTAGAATGTGGTCAGGAAAATTAAAAGGCATTTATTAAAAGTGAAGTAAGAAAAGTAAAATTTCTATAAGATTATGAATCTGAAAATCTATGGAAGTTTACCAGATAAATGGAAGCTATGCCATTAGATTAAATAAGTACTCTGCTGCATATCTAGCAACCTGGGCCTTCCACCACTGTCCTAAATTTCTTCTGCCCCTTTCTTCTTTGATATTTTTGTTCTTCTGAGATATTTCAATTCTGAAAACAGGAATAATTACATCCCACATTACCTCTCATGTTCATCCCACAGTATTTCAAGTCATCCCACCTGTGACCCTTTGGAACTAAAAGCCATTTAATTCTAACTCTCCTAAGAATAAAATGCAAAATCTTTTAGGCTGAAATGTCCTCAACTGAGACATAAGAAACTGGTATTTGGTTTCTACTTCAGATTTTTCAGTTTTACTTTAGGACAGTGGTTACAGTGTTGGATAAAGAAGTCTGTCTATAGTTCCCTATTTGGAGCAAAAATTGTCTCAAAATCCATCTTCCTACCTTCTCTGAAAAAAGCTGGTTTTGTTCCATGTCTACTTCTCTCTGTTTTGGACTAGGCTAGGATTTTTGTGTGACTTTTCCTTATAAGGAGGATCCATCTGAATTCTGCTCCCTTTCAAAGAAGCAAGATGAAAAACTTCTTTTGACCTCCTCTCATATGTATTTCTGTGTTTGACAAAGCTGAATTTATAACAAAATAATACATTTATCCCACAAGAACTGTTTACTTTCCATAATATGGTATGTCCAAATAAGCATAAGTAAGGGAATTAAGTCAAAGCTGATGATAGAGCTACACTCATTCTGATTTTTTCCTATTAACTTCTATCATTAGCATACATGAAAGTAAAAATGTAATTTTTGAATGCTTCTGTATCAAATCAGATTTTTCTAGTAGAACTTAGAAATATTTTTTTTCTGATTCATACTTAAATACAATTTTCTTCCCTTCTTTAAACTAACTGAAATGTCTTCTGTTGTGTAAACAGAAAGATTTGTGAAGATTGAGCGTATATGCAGCAGTTGAGCAAACTACTTTTTAATTCATGTTCTAGGATCTTGATCATTGTTTTGTTATGTACACCACATTTTTAATTCCATTTTTGATTTTTTAAAAGGATATCTGCTTTCATTTGGAATAGCTAAGGAGTACAGAAGATGTTGCCTTAAGTGATTACCTTAGAGATGAAAACTCCATCTGATTATCTTTCTGGTGCACATTCATTGCTTTGCTATGCTTAACTTTTTGTGCGGTTACAACACTAGCACTGTAAAGTACTCACACACGGACACACACTCTCGTGTGCATGCAGTATTAGGTGCTGAGAGCACAGTGAGATACCAGAGACACTCTCAGTTAGATGTTCTGCAGAAATATTATGCCAGCAGATTGCAAATTCATGTTGAGCAGCCTGGCCAGAAGGAGGTCTTTGTGGCTATTTTGAGCTTTTATTTACCACTGTTTTTCTTTACAATATTTCTACGACATATTGTTCATCTGTTTTCTTTTAAACCTTAAAATACAGGAATAGTTACCTGTAATAGAGGTCTTGTGTTGTGTTCAGACTCCTAGATAATTAGTAGATGGGGTCAGCTCCAGAAATGAAAAAATCTGACTTAAGACAAAGTTACCTTTGCACAGCTGATGAAGAAACAAAGACACTGACTAATCAATAGCTGTTGGAGGGAAAGAAATTACTACTGGAATTATTGAGAGTGTTGGGGTTGTTCAACCTGGAGAAGGCTCTGGGGAGGTGTTAGTGTGGCCTTTCAATATCAAAAGTGGACTCATTAGAAAGATACAGACTTTCTACTAAGATCTGTAGTAACAAAACAAGAGATGATGGTTTTAATGTGAGAGTAGATTTAGATTGGATATAAGGAAGAAACTTTTTACAATGAGGGTGGAGGAACGCTGGTATGAGTTGCCTAGAGAAATTGTGGATGCCTCATCATTAGAAGAGTTCAGGGTCAGGCTGAAGCTTTTAACAATCTGATATAGTGAATGATGTCTCTGCTCATTGCAGAGGAGTTGGAGTAGATGATGTTTCAAGGTCCCTTCCAATCCAAATGGTTCCAGGATTCTAGGAAGAGGAGGCCACTTCTGCCAGAGTTGGACTTATACTAAAACATATCAATAGACACACATACAATAGACACACTCTCTATTCTCATTGGAGTTCTGATGTAATTTGGAAATAGCCAAGAAATCTTACTGGAGATTTTTATATCCTCCAGCTAACAGGGCATGAACTAGGTCAAGTATTACTGGTCCACAAATTCAGTTAATAAGTTAACAAGGAGTGTATCTGAAAAAGCAATGGAGAAAAGGATGTTGTATGTTTCCTTTTAAATATACAACACAAGTAAATGTGTAAGAATTTTATGATTGAGTAGGGTCAGAGAACTAAGGCCTGCAAAGTAAAAGTTAATGTTGTTTTTTGTCTCATGCACAAGGAACCTGTATGTGTCATAGAAGCCCCTAAAGACCCTCCTGCCAAGTTGTGGGGTCCAGGGTGGACTCCCTTGCTTCCTAAACTTCCACATGGAAAGGAGCTTCAGTGCAGTTGGATCTGGTCTTACCCCCACCAAGGTGAAGAAGAGTTTGGAGCCCAGATTCTGCCACAGAGTCAGTTTGTTTTGGCTAAAGCTGAGACCCTCCAAGAAGGATGCTAAATAGAGAAATACCTTCAGCAATTTATCCTGGTTTGAGAGCACAAGAACAAAAGGTCTTTGAGGCTGCCTGGCAGTGGTGGCAAATAGAGGGAGGGTGGGGCAGCTGTGCCTATGGAGAAGAAAGCATGGGTCAGGTGACTCAAGTGGACCAATCACGACATTCCTTCCCATGGTGCTCAGTGTATAAGTGCCCTTAAGAAGAGCCCAGAGGCTTTTTTTGTGGCTGTTGTGCTGGGAGGTTTGTTGTCAGCTCTTTGTCATCTCTCCCCGTACTACTGGCGTTCCATTTTTCCTATTTCCATGCTGCAGAGGAACACTGTTTGAGAGAGCAGGTTCTCTTCCTCTGCCTCCCACCCCAGATTGGAGAAGCACAGCTCCTTTTCTGTTGCTTTTGGACTGTTCATGGGACTCTACCATCTGCTGCCAAGTCCAATCTGAGGCTTTCTTTTCCTGCTTGGGACCTTGTTGCCATCTTGAAGGTGTGAGCACCATATTAATATATTCTCTTGTATCTTTGAGTATATTGGCATTCTTGTATGTGTATAGTTTGACATCTGTACTGTTACTGTTGTTTGTTTGGGTTTTTTATTAAACTATTTCAATTTTTTTCCAACCTTAAAGCCTCTCTTACTGTTTCTCCTGTTTTCCTTTCTGGGGAGGGTGGTGGTGAGATCATAGCAAGCATCTGTCAAAGGTTAGTGGCTGACCAAGCCTCAAAGTCCATCACAGTTACACTCTTGCAATTTAAATTCACCTCCCTTCATGTGGTGATTTGGTCCAACAGTAATATTTGGGTCTGGGGTCTTCTTATTGCTCACTGGATCCTTTCTCTGTCTTCAGGTGGGCATTCATATCTTGAGGATGCAATTTCTGTTGTTCTTAACTTTCTCAATTAGGATTTGTGTCTGCACCTTTCTTCAGCTTAAGATCATTAACACTAAAGTAAAAGTCCATGCTCTGTGGCCTAAGACTTCAATAAATCTGGCTGCTTGTGCTAAGCCATGTCACTCTTAAGACAAAACAAGTTTCAGTTCATCATAACTTTAAGTGATCCCACAATTAATTTAATATTCTACAAGTAAACTATTTTAATCTCCAACAGTATATAAGAGTATCACTTATATCTCACAGTGTTTTGATACGTATGGATTTGCACTAATTAGGGTAGAACCAGAAAAAAAACTCTATTAGTAGTCTCCTCACAGATGTAATTGAACTTGTGTGCTCATGAAATTGGTCTTAAGAAGATACAAGTTTCATTGTCTATATAGGCAACGCTGTGAACATTTCCATAGTATTAATCAGTGCCATGTCAGCTGCATTATCTGATCTGAGTTACAAAGAGTAATGTAGAAAAACTTTAAGCTGTTTGCCCAAACTTTGGGCTCCACAGGAGTTGAGCTTTGGTTGTTCACACAGATCCACTGCGAGACTGATGAATACAGCCCTTAAGCCTCAAGGGAGTGAAGCTCAGCAAGAGCAAAACTCTTCTCATGTTCAGAGTGTTTCCAATCTGTTTCTTTTTATCCGCAGCGTGTTCTATCACTCTGTCAATCCAGATGGGAAGACAGACATAGCCGAAGAAAGGAAGAAAGTAGACTTGCAGAACTTGGCTCCTTTTTAACCAGTAGAAATATCCACTGGGGCCAAATAGAAACTAAACATTTGGGTTCTTCTGGGCGTGTAGCTTCAAACATTTTCAAACTACACAATATGCAAGATTCCAGTAGAAAATACTAACACATGGGTAATCCTTTTTGCAGTTTCTGTTTTATTTCAGTCTTGCTTTTGTTTGTTGACTGTTTTCAGAAAAAGACATTTGAAGCCTGTAGGCACATATTTATGCAGGGAAGAAACAAGTACTTTATTCTCTAGATTACTGAAAACATGTAAGCTGAAGAAGCAACAAATCTTAATGGCTTGTTTTTTTTCTTAATTTTCGTTTGTTGTTTATGGTATGGGGTTTTTTTGTGGTTTCTTTTGTATATTTTATTTGGTTTTAAGTTTAAGGAGACTAGCTTAGTCAGAGAGTTCTTCCTGGCCTTTGTGGCTCTTAGAATCAAAAGCAACAAAGATCTATGTAATTAAGTAAGAGTGCTGACTTGAACTATTTCCATAGTTTTACTATGATGAAGATGCCACCAGAGCTGGAAGTTTTAGAAATAGTTTTACTGTTGATTAATAGGCTTGACTAATCTGTTAATTTTGGCAGTTCATTAATTTTGAGTTTGGTAATCCAGGTGAGACTATGACTTTTGCCACAGTGGTGTTATTTGTGTAGCAGAAATGTCACTGAACATCTTATTTATCTCATCTTCTTATATATTCCTTTAGCTCTATTAGATCTTAATAAGAGTCATATTTCTGTGTTAAAAGATTCTAAGCACCCTTGCTTTGCATAAAAAGGTCTCAGCATTTCCGAATAATACTTTTTAAAAATCTTGAAAATCTAAATCATCATCAAAAGAAGGACTTTTCTAACTTTACAGACCTGCAGATAGAATGTACATGAAGAATTCAATTTCTTATACAGTGAGGTCATCAAGAAGTTAGGAAAGTAGATAATTCTATGTAGAAGCAAAAAATTTGATTTCTTGATTTCTTGTTATTGTTGATGAGGTCAAATCCCTGCTTTTTAGGATTCTAAAAAAAGAGATAAATTTATTTTTTTAATATGAAATAGAGATCTGCTTTTTAAAAAGGACACCAAGAACATCTGACTTTCAACAAAACAGCTTTCAAAATTAAGAAAGCAAGAATTATATAAGAAATAGATTTTTATTGAGCAAAATCTTTCTATTTCAGAGGTATCCTGTTCTCTATTTGAATGAAACCAAGTCACTGAAAAGTTTTAAATAGAGACAGAGGGGAAACTCTTGCAGCATAATTATAACCTTAGAGTCAGGACAGTCTCTTAGGATCTCCAAAACAAAACACCTTATTTAGGCTAGTATATTGTAACAGACACACTTCGTCTAGGAATGAGATCATTAGCAATTGGTGTGGAAGACCCATTTATGTAGTGTCTGCTCCAAAGCAGAAATTCAATTGAGCTATCCAGTTTGAGTGTTTTTTTTTGCTAAAATGATAATAGGAAACTGCAAAAATCTTGCGAGAAAGACCAGGAAAAACTAAGTAAAACAAACCTACTCCACATGTCCCCCAAACCAAACCTAGAAAATACTTTAAAGATTGAGTTACTTACTCAAAGCATAATAATCCCAAGTTTATATTCCTTATGTAGTATCTGGGACTGGAACCTGATTTTGAATGATCTGGAACAAAAAATGTTTTTATTTTAGTTTTGACAAATTCGTGTTTTTACACAAAAAAAACATTTTGTGCACAGGTTTTATACCGCTTCCAAAATTCTGATGGTTTTTGATTTCAAATTTTAATTTCAGGGTTATCCTCCCCTGGGAGAGTGCTAGTGGGGAATCACAGAGAGTATCTGTCACCTGGTTATTGGCTAAAACAGTGATATCCCTGAAGTTTAATTATAGTAATTTTACAGTTCCCTTCTCCCCTGTTGAGTCAACTGCTGGCTGCTTTTTTCCTTCAGCTGCACTTTTAGTTACTATTTAAGAATATTAACCTTTCGGACTAGAAAGACCTAATTTAAATCTCAGTGATGTGGTAGCATGACTGTTCCTGTTAGTTGCTTCTTGCTTTATTAGCCACTTAACCTGTCCTTACCTTACTTCTTGCATCACTAACTGTATCTCATGCCACTTCTCGGTCCACTAGCTATGCCAGTGCTGCTTCTTGTTTACCGCTCTAGTTAAATCACAAATCTTTGCTTTGTTAACAGTTTCTGTTAATTCAGCTCTTGAAAGAATGCACACAATGTTGAAGATTAAACACAATTGCCTACCATCTAGGAAGATATTTAAGCAATATTGCATTGCAGAAGGCAAAGAAATTTTTCACTGATCCTGTCACTGAAGACAAACCTAGGAAGGACTGGACAGATCCTGTAGCTTAACACCGAGTTGTGTATCTGGTTTCATAGATGGAGTTTTGGCAAGGTTCCTCAGACAGCTTTGAAAAAGAACCTCAGTCTCAACATCAGATTCCACTACTTTCCTTTTAAAAGAAAAAAAAAAAACAGTTGAAAGTGCATAGTTGAATATTTGACTGAAATATTTGTCTCAAGGTAGTTAATTAAATGCAAAGAAACAAACAATTTTGGTTTTTGGTAATAAAATTAATAAAGATATCAATAGTGATGGATGGCAAAGAATGAAAAGGTGAAATTCCACAAAACTGCACAGTATATATTTGAGTGGTGTAAAACACCACTTTATGCCTTATTTAGACAATTTATTTGGTTTGATATTGAGTATTTTATATCCTAATGTTCTTTGTAGACCGTGAAGCCAATCTGCTTCATCATTACGTCTGGGAATCTGGTGGGAAGCAGTGCAGATCAGCTATAGAAACTGATGATACAGTGTGGTAGAAGAGGAACCAATCACATCGTGTGTGCAATACTAGGCAATACAAGTTACAGTTCCTCAAAGACTGCTTATAGCTATGATGTTATGTAAGAAAATGGACAGTGAGGTAAAACAAGTGTTTCCCTTTCACTGTGATTTTCCTCCACATACCTGTTCTGTAGCTGTACTTTTCCCCATCACTTTTTTTAAAAGCGTCAGATGACATATCATGGTATTGAGACTGCATTATTTATTTCAAATTGTATTAGACAAGTTATCTTCTCTACAGTGATGTGATTCTTCCTATTCATGTCACAAATGGAGTAAGTAGAGGAAACTACTTCATCTAGTACATAGCAAGATCACAGGAAAACCTAGCATTAAATGATTTACAGGCAACCTGGTTTGAGTGTTTGTGACAGATGGAAGCTATGTCTATCCTGAAGTTCCCACATTCAATTTAGATGCTTGCTAGAAATTCTAATATATGTTCTAGGTTGTAAACAGTAATTTTCTTCTACACATTTCACAAGTCATGGTCACACAAATTTGCAATGCAACAAAATGCTCTGTACAGACTTCATTTTTCTTTGAGGAACCAGTAAAAAAGCTGAAGATGAAACTTATATTCCAAAGCATGCAGAAGAAAAAATGCAATGCGTTCTTTTATGTGAAGTCAAGGATAAGATACATCAAAATGATTTCATACAGATGACTTTGTTTCATATCACATAGTTTGCTTGCCTTAAAAAAAAATTATCCTGTTTAGCACATCTGCTTATTCAGGTTGTATATTCCTAAAGTAGTGTGATTTACATTTGAATGAAGTTTCCAATTTTATTGAGTGACATGGAATCTAATTAGGTTCTGCCAGTAAGAGAGGAGTGTCAATTATAAAAAGTAAGGCTCTGGAAAATTAGCCTAAATAAAATTTTACTGAATAGAACATGCAATTACAATCAACATCAGAGTGCTTCAATTATTACCTCTAGGTTTTTATTATTTTAGCTTTTCATGAAAACGTGAGTCAACTGCTGGACTATTAGCAGCGTGTTATTGATGACATTAGAATATTTAATATGTTGCAAAAGAATGGTGTCCAGTTTGAGTGGTAACAAACATGAAGCATTCTCCTGGAAGGACTATTAGTAGAACCTGAAATACACAGAATTTGATGAATAAAATTAATATACAACATATTCAACACTGTTTTGAGTGTCTGCTACAGAGTGTTTGACTGGGAAGAAGTAGATGAGACCTTCTTACAACTGGAAGAAGTCTCATGTTAGCAAGCCCTGGTCCTCATGGAGACCTCTAACCACCCCAGAGTACTCTGGAAGGACAGAGCAAGGTAGCAGTAATACAGGAGGCTTCTAGGGTGTATTGATGAGAACTTCCTAACACAGTGATTAAGAAGTTGGTGAGGGAAGATGTGTGGCTGGACATGGTACTCAGAAAGAAGTGGTCAGGGATGCGAAGGCTGAGAGCAGCCTTGGCTGCAGTGACCATGAGACAGAAGAGTCAGGATACTGACAGGAAAGAACAAAGCAAAAAGCAGGATCACAACCATGGACTTCAGAAGAGATTTCAGCATTTTTTTGAGATCTGCTTGGAAGAATCCCGTGGGATATAGAATCATGGTATATGTTGGGCTGGAAGGGGCCTTTAAAGGTCATCTAGTCCAACCACCCTGCAGTGAGCAGGGACATCTTTAAGTAGATCAGGGTGCTCAGAGGTCCTGGAGAGAAAAGAGTCCAGGAGAGCTGGTTGATTTTCAATGAACACTACCTTCAGTCCCAAGAATGGTTCATCTTGACTTGCAGGAGATCAAGCAAAGATGACAGGAGTCCTTCATGATTGAACAAGAAGCTGCTGACATCTCAAATATAAAGAAGCGTGTGAGATATGAAAGCATGCTCAGGTGATCTGCAAGGAATATAGAGACCCAGACCTAGTGTGAGGACTGGAAAAAAGAATATGTCACTGCTATCTTAAAGAAGGGTTAAGACAAAGAATCTCAGGATCTATAGGCTGATCATTTCAATCCCTGGCAAGGAAATCTTCCTGGTAATCATTTCTAGATATTTGAAGGACAGGAGGGTGACTGGAGTAGTCAGCATGGCTTTATGAAGGGGTAACTGTACTTGACCAACCTATAATTTGATGACTGACTTGGTATCAGACAACTGGCTTGGTGCATGAGAAGAGAGCAGTGGTTATTTTTATCTTGAATTTAATGTTGCTTTCAACTGTCTCCAATAACATCCTAATTGACAAACTGATGAAGTATGTCTAGATAAGTGAACAGTTAGGTAGACTGAAAACTAGCTGAACTGTGAGACTTAAAGTGTTGCCATCAGTGGCAAAAAGTCCTTGACTGCCTGGATAAATGTTTTTTGTTGTTGTTGGTTTTTAGTTTTTTGTTTTGGTTTTCTTTTAATATAAACTGCATTTTTTTTGTAATAGCTTATCTTTAACAGGGAATCATACTTCTTCATTTCCACAAATGTTTTACATTGCCAGGAGATCCTGATGCTGGGATCTCCAATCCTGCAAAACCAATAACATTATATTTATACATGAAATAGCTCAGGAAATATCTCTGAATCAGTATTGGTAACATAAGCCTAAAATCTGCTTTGTCAGATTTGTTCACTATTAAATTCCATTGTGGATTAGCTGGATTCAATCTCAATTAGAGCACCAGGAACTATATAGCTATGGGATGGAATGGGAGAACAATTTGTGCTGAAAAAACCACAGTCCTCCATGTGCTGGAGTCTAAAAAGAGCAACAGTTTATCCAAGTCTTATGTACCACTACAGGTGCTGCTTAATAAATAAGACAGTATCAATGGTCAAAAGTGTTGCTTTTGTTTTGTTGAAACAGCATAAGCAACACTTAAATTTTTCTATCCACATGACACAGTCGAGTGAAAAGCCAGACTGGCCAGTTTGCAAGTGTAGAACAGAATATAGGAATTTCTTAAATGCATTTTGCAATGCTCATATGCCACAGTTTATTACAGAGATAGTATTGATATATTTTTTAAACTCTTCTCATCTTTTGAATATTGCTAAAGAGAGACTATGGAATGTGATTACAACATTGCAGAATGGGAAATATTATGCAAAATAGATCCATACTGTTTGCTGCTACAGCCCTAAGAGGGATAGCAGTTAAATGCGACTGATTGTTACAGTATATGGACAAAAATAAATGCACTTGTTGTCTTCAGTTCCTCTCGACTTTGAGAAGCTGAACCTTATAAATCCCTACTCCATAAGTGCAAGGAATTCATATACGTTCAGACTTCCAGAAATCCCAAAGACAGTCAAAAGCAACAATAAATACAATTACCTGCCAACTGCTTAGGGAAAATACAAGCCAAAACGAGAGGAATTTTTTTTTCTGTACCAACTCTAGATCAGGAAGATATTCAGAAAGTAAGACAAAGACCATAGTTCTGCATTTTAAAGATATATTCCTTTGGCACCCCCTATGTTAATGAAAACACAAAGAACATTACCAGCACCACACTACACCCATCATAAATTAAAAGAGCTATCTGCTAGGTCTAACCTATGTCTTTATCCACATCTCTTTCCTGAACTCCTATAATACATTACCTTAGTCCTCTAAATAGAGTCACCAGTTGCTGCCTTGCTTGTGGCTTCTTGAGATACAGTGCATCAATATAAGTTATGAACTGAATTTATGTATGCATTTTCTTGTCCTTTGGTTTGCTTCCACACATGCAAACAGGCAGTGCCCTTGTTTGTCTTGTGCTCCACCTGCACTGAGTTTGGTTCAATAGGTAGCAATCAGTCACATGTACATTCTACAATAAGCAAGGACAATGAATGGAACAGAGTTTCATGGATCAGTATCTTCAGAATGGCTTGCATCATGGGCTCAGCTGGTGCAATAACAGTGTCTAAGTCAGGAAAGGGCGCAGATTCTGCTATCTTAAACTTAAACCTTAACAAATGAAAAGTCATCTGTATAACTGTAATAAGTAACAGTTGAAAAAGCAATCTTGGGTCTCTCTTTTTACCACTGGTATCCCTTGCTGAAGACTCCAGTAATCCAGACAGTTTGAGCCAATCACTCAAAAGAAACTGAAGCATAGCAATCAGATCAGTTTAATCATTTACTGACTTACCTTTTAGATATGGTAAGTGATGGATCAGATTAAATTCCCCAAGTGCTTTCTCTGGAATGCACCAAATAAGAAAATCATAGCTTGATCAAAAAGACCTTCTGCTTTTTGACTCTAATTCTTTTTTTACTCTCTCTTATTCATCTGAGGCCACATACAATATAGTTGTTAATTGCCTATCACCTTTACTTGGTGTGAGAATAAAAGAAAATATATCCAGCAAATACCCTGTACATTGACTACAATTCTACTTCTGTCAGGCAAGTGTGCACCCAGGGAATTATTCCTCCTGATATCTTCAGAGCTAGTATTTCTCTCTCACATTGTTTCTTGATTCCATTGCTACATCTTTTGACTCAGCCTTCGTTTGCTATTCCCAGCATACAGAAGAGGAAGTGAAAATCTATGGCCTTGAACATTTCTGCATAAAAATGTGGAATTTGATGTCTTTTCTGGCTGTTTTCCCAATATGCATGAGAAAAGAATCAACCTGCTGCTACAGAATAAGCAGTCAGTGCCTCGCGTTGGAACAGTCTTTGGTTGGTATTACTAATAGTAACACATATAACTTTTCAAATATGTTAATGTTTGCTGCTGCATAAATTCAAGTACTATTTATATACAAAAATGTATTTTATTCCTTTCCTGTCTTTATGACTTTTTATTCCAGGTTTAGTTACTGAATGTACATTTAGACTCATACTTGGACAAGTTATGATATGCTAATTTCTTGCTATTTTCATTATCAGAATACCAAAGGACAGTGTCTAAAGAGTAACTATTTGCATTCACATAAGACCTGCTCTCATTTCTCAGTTTTCCTTCTGATAAGATTTTTTTTATCCTCACCTCTGTTACTTCTTATGCATTCAGAAACCATGCAAGGAATTATTTTCTTTGCAAGTTGTTGATAAGGACGGACATGGAGAGACTTGAGTTCAGATAGGGTTATTGCCAAGTCATTAGGCAAATTGATGGTTAGCAATGCTAAGTAGGGTAGAAACAATGATTTTTAGATGTAAATTTAAAAATGTATATTTTTTTTTAGTGATTGAGTTGTAATTGTGCTTCTGTATCACATGGACAATTTGGAGCATCAGATGGCAGTCAATCAGCAGAAGGCATAGCATCTAGAAATACAAAGACAGTCTACTGATCCAGTAACAACTGGTTTGGAATTAAAAGGATAATTCTCAGGAAAGTAGTTCCCAGTTTTGCAGGAGCAACTTTATACTAAGAAAGAACAAAAGACTACTCCCTGTCTCCCTTGTCCCTTATCTCTGGGAGTTATGACAAAACATTGGGCATAATTACATTTACTCATACATGAATATAGAACATAACAGGGGATGGGGGGCAGAGGGAAAACACGTCTTTTCTCTATTTATGTGCTTGTGGAGAAAAAAATGTAGGTTTTTCACTTTCATGAGTGAAGCTGATAGAAGAGTGAATTTTTCCCACTTTCAGAAGAAGAGATACATGCTGGTATTTCCTTTAGAAAGATGATCCAGGAGATCTTAAAGGAAGCTTGAGTAACTCCACAGTTGACAGCTAGATGGCTAAGTCTATTCTTAAAGGATCTGAAGCTGTTCTTTCAGAAATCATGGATCATTTTAGCCACAATTTTTTTGCATTAGACTATAATTTATGGTGAAGTTTACTTTTGTGGGCTCAGTTCCTTATTTGAGTGATGTCAGTATGAGACTGAAGAAGTTTAACTGCATACTGTGCATCCATGTAGCCAGATTCTCATCTCTGTTTGGCACTTGTGAGACCATGTCTAGAATATTGTGCCCAGAACTGGACTTCCTAGTGCAAAAGAAACATTGATATGCTAGAATGAGTCCAACAAATGGCCAGAGAGATGATTAGAGCACTTGGCATATGAGGAGAGTCTGAGAAAGCTGGTTTATTCAGCCTGGCGAAGAGAAGACTAGAAGGACTCATACTGTTATCTGCAGGTGCCTATAGGGACAGTATAGAAAAGTTAAACCAAAGTCTTCCTGAAGTTGTATAGTAACACGACAAAGCAAAAGACAACTTGTTTCAGCACAAATTCCATCTGTATGTAAGAATTCTATCTGTATATAAGAAAATCTGTATATAAAAAAATTTTCACTCTGAGAACAGTTGAACAGTGCGATAGGTCACATAGAGAAGTGGTGAAATTTTCGTTGTTGAAATATTCAAGACTTAGCTTGACAAGATCCTGACTAATTTCATCTAAGGCCTTCCTCTCAACAGAGAGTTGAAGCAGTTGCTCTCCAGATGTTCCCTTCCAAGCAGACTCATGAGATTCTAGGCTTCTAAGATAGAACATGAGAAACTCCACTTAAACATAGAAAATAAACCCCCTTTTTTTTTTTTCTCCTGTGAGGGTGATTAAACACTGGAAAATACATCCATAATATCTGTGGGATCTCCATCTTTGGATGTGGTGTTCAAAATGTAGCTGGATATAACCCTGAGCAACAGCTCTATCTGGACCTGGTTCAAGTGGGAGGTGGGACTAGATGACTTCCAGAGACCCTTTCAACCTATATAATCCCATGATTCTGATGCTCCTCACATGATGATTATATCATGGAACCAATTTCTACTCTCTGACTTTCAGGTTCAAGTTGAAGCCAGAGCTTCTGAAATTTCTGGAGTTTCACAGTATAGTTACAGCTTAGCAGATTGAGATATATGAACAGAAAGCTGTTGTACATCAGAGGCAAATACAACTTAATTTGATATTGCCTCTACGTTCTCCTTTCCATACAAATACTAGTGTGACTGTGGGAAATGCTACAATAATTTTTAATGATACAGATTATTAAATTAGGAAGGTGAAGAGAATTGATTTCAATCCCTATCTGTAGAATTTCCAATTAAACTTGACATGTCTTGCAGTTTTAGAATAAATTGCCAAACAAAACAGAATTAATTGCTCAATTCCTTAATAAAGTATACAAATGCAAGGTCAATATGCCGGTATGTTTATTCATACTTGTAAGAATTATATATTCATTGTTGCCTAATATAAGAGTTGTCATCTTACAATGAAACAGAAAAGGGGAAAAGTCAGGTTAAAGTTGTAGGCAGTAATGTAGAAATTAATAATGAAGCTTTATATTGTCATAATTTTCAGTTGCTTCCTTTGAAGTCATAGCAGATTCTTCAGGAATTGCCTGTTTATGCTTATTCAAGACACAGAAGCAAATCAAAGACAGCCGCATTTTCACACATCTTGCTTACAAAGTAGCCATAAACATAAAAATGTTGTTAGAAAAATGACACTTATAATAATCTCAGCATTAAATTATTGGGCAAAAAATAAAAAAGGTGTTTAACCAGCTTAATAGCAGCCTGTTCAACCGCACAAAGACAAGCTCAGAATTGTTTGGGCTTTTTTTTTCTGTTTTTTCTTTTTTTCCCCATCCACAATATTATATTACAGCACCCTGCAGACAGCAAAGTATCTCTTGTTGTGACAAGTTATTGATCTTGTTTTCCTCTGAGAACCCTAACAAGTCGAACTGCAGCTTCCTGAAATACGCAGCTGGAGCAGTGCTTTGCAAAAGGATCGAGTTATGAAGACATTTGCTCTCCAGTGTTTAGCAGAGAAATTAAATGACTTTAGTATAAATGTGGGCAGCTTTGTCTGGGAAGAGTAAGGATAGTCTAAAGCTTAGCAAGCGGATTCAGCCCATCAACACTGATACTGCCTCCTCCCCTTGGCTCTTCCCAAGAGTAATCCTGACTTCTTATCCTAAGTTCTGAAAAAGGAGGGGAAAAGAACCATGATACTGGGAAACAATTTGCTTCTCTCAAGGTGAGGAGAGAAGACAGTCTCCTCTGATTTAATAGAGAATTAGAAATTTCTGTCATCTCACTTATTCCTATTGCTTTAACATCAAAAATATGATTTGACTGTATATGAGGAAATGGAACCAGTTTGCTAGAATGCACAGAATACATTCTGTTGATGAGCAGAGAGTGGATCTGAGGTGAGTTTGAGGGACATGTTGACTTAGCCTGCTTAACAACCTAATGAGACAGCCATTACCTCATTACCCACAGGCAGAGCCATCAGTTTGTGTGGAAAGTTTCTTTTATATTCTTGCAACTGTGGCAAATATAAGGGCTAATTAGATAGAAATGCATGATCTATCTTTATCTTAAGCAATAGTCTGCCCTTTCTAGCTCTGCAGTTAAGTGGACAAAACTATGCATCTACTAAAGCTCCTACTTTGAATGCTGCTGTGGGCCATCTTGATTCCCTCAGATCACAGCCTCCTGGGAGCTCAGAGAATGTAATAGTGTTGTGTGAATCTGGTATTAAAAGAGAAAGGAAATTTTCTTTTAGCATGAAGTTGCCTTTTTCCTTAGTTCTTATAAACCACATAAGATAATTTACCTGCAAGCCTTAAGCAACATTCAAGATGTATTGACTTTTAAAACAGATAGTGGGTTAAAACTTTCAGTCTACGAGAAAAGACTTAAAACTCATCATAACTGAATAATTTCTATTTAACCATTGCAACAGCAATTAGACTGTAAGTCTTTGCAAGTCCAGTCCCAAAGCTCAGCTAAGCACACAGGTGCTTTGGTCAGCATTAGCCGTGTTTTCATTTGTGAGACAAATATTCTGTTATTACTCTATACCATAGAATTACATATTATTCTGTCATTACAACACACTAGAGTAATATTTGCAGATTATCATCAGACCTCAGAATTTTATCATGTGAGTAATGGTGCCAATATGAAGCAAAAAGACCACAACTATCATAAATATCAAATAGTTGTCTTCTGTGAAGAGATGTCAGAGATCAATGTTATAAGGTCTTGGAAAGCTGGATGTATACATGTGAAAGTAAAGACTCTGGAACACAGGTATGCACACATAGAGTAGGAGAACTGCATGTCCATTTTCATGCAGCATGAAATGAAAGGAGCAAAAATGAGCTGACTGACTTCAGGCATGAAGTAATACTGGAAGAAAAGAAATTCCTATACCTTATTACCATGCAGACTGAATGAAACCTATCAAATAATGAAGACTAGAGAGCTTTGTACTGTTCTCTGTAGCCAATGCCCAAATATGGGCAATGTTGCATTGATCAGACCAGCCTTTCTCAAATACATTTACACAGATGTCACCATTGTCGTTCTACTTGGTGCAGTAGGGGGGGACAGAATAATCGTTTAAATAGGAGAGGGTACCAGCCAACACCTCTGTGACTCTCTGGCTTCTCTAACAGCAATGGGACATACTTCAGCCAGGGTAAACATTTAGTGATAGATATCTTGGCTTATTCATTATTATTCCTAATATCACATATTGCATAAAATTTACATCTTTATGATGTAAAATCTTTGAATTTTTGACGAGAAGTATAGAGAAGTTTCAGGATTTTTATAGGGAAGATGTGAAAATTCTCTCCATAGTCTCCACATAAAACTGTTACAGAACCTCAGTGTTTTTTTTATCCACAAAGACAAGTCACAAAAGTATTGGCAAGTAGACACTACTGAAGTACCTTGGCATTTTCCTTTATTTTTTCAAGCAATCTCACTAAAGCAAAATGTAAGTTTGTATGAAATAAGCATTAGGCTAGTATTAAGACTGATGAAACACATATGATTTTTGTGTTTTTTTATAATCTGTCTGTATAATGACACTCTACCAGTACACTTGGGATGAAATTCATGAAAAGAAAGTCATTTGCATCAGAACTTCATGGTCATCAGTTAAGATTTTACTAATCGAGTAAAAAAAAAACAAACCCAAAAAAACCCAGCTACTGTGTCTATCATAAAATAAGTATCGACCTTTTCCCATGAAACTATTGCTCATGAATAAAAACAATACATCTGACTGTGAAGTACTTTAATTCTGTGGCCTTTTTTTGCAGACATTGTCCAAGAGCACCTGTAATTTTGTGTTTCACATGGCATTTAGCTGCTCTTATTCTGCAGTGTGATTCATATTTTCCTGCTAGAAACAAATTCTTTCACTTTCTTTGATAAATATGTTTCTACTTAGTGTTTTCCATTTTTTTCCCTGTGTACTTTTCATAATCCTAAAAATCTACAATACAACATAAAACCATATTCTAAAGAGTAATTGTGTAGCAGAATAGTGATTATCTGTACTACAGATAAATATCTAAATGAGAATTTTGTCTACTCAAGGTTTTTGTTTGTTTCTTATTATTTATTTATTTATCTATTTGAGAGAATATTACCAGAGCATTATATTTTTTTCGTAAACATAAGCCTATTGAAAAGAGCAAAGCAGAACCCAGGTCTGTGAGGATTCATGCACATGTTATGTGCACGATAAACACAGCTACAGAATGAGGCTCTGAGGACTTTGAAAGTAATTGGCAGGTTGATACTGAGGCATTTAAGTTAGTGAAATAGAGATGTTATGGGGCACTGGCAGGATCAAAACTTTTTGGTGCTTAAAATATATCCACCTTGCATTTCATTTAAAAGCTTAGGATCATATCTAGTCTTCTACGTACACTTGAGAAAAAGAAGGCACGAGGTTCAAGTGTAACTAAAGCATCCAGGTGTTTAAAGGCACACCCTTTTCTGCAAGAACTGAAATTCATGTCAGGATTCTGAACAAACCAAAATAAGCAGAAATTCTAAGCAAAAAGAGGAAAAGGAGCTACTAATGAAATAAATATTAAGAAATTATCTTCTAGGATATGGAATGTGTTAACATTGATGGAATACAAATAAAATAAGGCAGGAGAGATAAAATGAAATAATGCTACAAACGGCTACTTGACAGGCATTCCTCTAAAGAAAAAACGCCTACTACCAAATCACAAAATATGTATCTCATGGCTGGCAACAGCACGCTGAATGTTATGCTGAAAGAGAACGGGAGATATTTGTCATGGTGTGGAAATCGGGCATTTTATCAGTGCAATAATTATGGGCAAACAAAAAAAAACCCCAGACTATAAACCCACAGAGACCATTCTTGATAAACTTCTAGTTTTTGTACTGCTAAAAATTCAATACTTGAGATCGAACTTGACTTGAATGGCCATAATAGACATTTCTGGGTTTTTTTGGAATGAAGTGCCACAAGACGTGATATAAGGGGAAAAGACTTGAAAGAACAGGTGCACATAATACTTTGCTTATCAGTGTACCATCATGGCTAGGTTTCATGAATGAAGATATGGGAAGGACTCTACCCACACTTGCTACAAGCGCGCTGATGGCTAAAAAGGCAGATGCGGGATAGGTAAGCTCGGTTGCAAAAGGCACAGCGGAAAGTCTCCTTATTGGTGAGGCACGGTTCTTTCTGCGTTGTCTTTTCCCCTCGAGACTAATTCTATGTGCGTTCTCAAAGCAGGCAGCAGCGTTATGGATAGTACAAAATAAACAAATGGGAAAAAAAAGAGAGAAACAAAGAATAATGATGCAAGGACTCTTGTAAATCAATCACTCAAATCAAGGCATCCTGCATTCTTTTAATTTTTAATGTCTAAGATTTCTGGGGCCAAACAAAAGCAGTTGGAACCAAGGAGGGAAGTAGTTTGAAAAAGAGGAAACATTTTAGTAGATCTATGGGGTCTGAAATGTGTATGTAATTTAATGATATAGCAATACAATAGAGATTAGAGATTAATTTTATTGTTAAAACACGAACAAGAAAGCAGAAGAATAACTTAGAAAAAGGTCAGTTTGTTGGCGGCTGGTTAGCTCAGTGGGTTGAGCGTGGTGCTGACAACAGCGACAACACTGAGGTCAAGGGTTCGATCCCCATTCGGTCCCCATGTGTTGCCTGATCTAGTTGAGAGGCGTCCCTGCCCATGACAGGGAGGTTGGATTAAATGATGTCTAAGGTCCCTTCCAGCCTAGGCCATTCTATGATTCTAAGTACCTGATGCAGAAAAGTGAAAAACAGATGATAATTCATGAGGCATCTAGTCATTCCAGACAGCAGTTTGCAACTGATCTATTCACACAGAGGTATCCATTAACCACCGATAGCTCGTAATTGCAGTTTTATGTTTTGTTTCCAATAACTTTACTAAGTAACACACTGACTGGCAATGCGTCACATTGTGCCTATACAGTATTTACTAGACACAAGTTTTGCAGTGAGTTTCTTATGAATAACGAAAGTCAAGACATATCTGAGAAACTGTGAAGGTTTGAAAAGGATTAATTTTTGGATATAACATGCAGTCTTTGCTACCAGCAATCTGACAAACAGAGGGACTGAAAAACACACTCACAAGTAGCCAGATACCAGCAAAGCCAAAGGAAGAGTCATGGCACTTCTTTTTATTTACTTTGCTTCTGAATCACCCGCACTATCCAAGACTTCATTTGTGTAATTAATGAATGGATGGTACAGATCAAAAGTAACGTCAACAGGTCCTATTTTTAATGTCCATCCTTATAAATCCAGTTGACAACAGAAGGCAGAAATACAAGGAATTCTGTTAGAATAAAGCAATGTCAAAATAGCTGATGGCATCAGGGCACTGTAACTGAAAAAGAGAGGTTATGGGTGCTCAGCATGCAATGGACAGCTTGGAACAAGCAGTGCCACACACCTGAGGCCTTCTGATAGTTAGACAACCCCAGCTACTAATGGAAAGGTGACCTGTGGTAATGAAACCGTGACTGAAATGTGGACCTGCAGAACCTTTTGCACCACCACAGAGCAGAGGGAAATCAGAGGAAAGAGACAAGCATCATCAGCAACAGTATAGAAAGTGTGCTTTGGGAAAGAAGAGCAGATTAAACTCAGAGAACAGGACTACAATACAGCCTGATGCTGTTATCAGCTGAAAATATTAATAACAGCATCTCCAAATGTGCTTAAAAGGGAAGAACAGCATTCTCAGGAATACTCCCATTGTAAAAACAGAGTAAAATGTTACTTTAAGATAGTGTTTCTTGGTCACTATATCCTTTTTGTGCTGAGGTGCTGAAGCCGAATGTGAGTTTTCCGTGGCTCTGAGCAGCGTAATTTCGTACCTCTTACCCCTTGTCAAAACAGAGAGAGATAGAAAGAATCTGAGCACAACTGCAACATTTACAGGACAGATCCTAATTTGGTGGAAAACAATTGAAATCTGAAATAGTGATTTCTACTAGCTAAACACCTATGCCTTAATATGCCCAACACAGTTTAGAGCAAAAAGTGGCTTATGAATAGAAAAAAATCTTTTTCAAAGTGAACAGTATAGTGCTGCAGAAATATTTTGAATAGATACATTCTGTACTAAATAACAGACACAAGTGGAAATAACAACATGGAAACCAGAGAACACTGTTCTCTCAGTATTTTATCATTAATACACAATTATTCAGGCCAGTATTTGATGGACTTGCTAGCTGTCCTGGTTTGAGAGCACCAGGATAAAAGTTTTCTGAGGCTGCTTAAATCATGCAGCGATTGCAGTGGAGGAGGAGGAGGAGGGAGAGTTGTCTCTATGGGGATATATTAAACTGTATACAGGTAT
Organism: Apaloderma vittatum; assembly: GCF_000703405.1. Lineage (NCBI taxonomy): Eukaryota > Metazoa > Chordata > Aves > Trogoniformes > Trogonidae > Apaloderma > Apaloderma vittatum. The sequence continues at coordinate 107,149 of NW_009718556.1, forward strand.
TCAGAAAACACTAAACACACATGCATACACACATACACCAGCTACAAAAATGACAAAATGTTTCCTTTAGGTATGTCTTGTTTAAATAATAAAAAAGGCAGTCTAACTAAGAAATATTGCCATGTAAATTAAACAGATCTGCAGTTTAATATGCTTTAATGCTAAATAAAAAAAGAAGTAAAATGGAGGTTGAAAAAATAAATGTATTAATGTATACGAATGTTTATGTACATTAAGTATTTTTGTCACAGAGCTACATTAGATTAGGAAGCAGCCTGTCCGATTATAGTGTAAGCAGATCATCTCTGTTCCCCATTAAATATCTGACTAGTGTGTACCCACTGCAGTTCATAGCAGGGGTCCCCATCATTTCCTGGGCTTATACAAACAGAAAGACAATTGCTGAAATAACAAAAGGCATTATTATCAAAGCTTATGAAATACTTACTGGAAAGAACAAGAGTAAGTTCATTGTCAGAACAAGGATATTGTATCAATTCTAAAATATAGCCTCAAAGGCATCATAAATTCAAAGTGTGTAACTTGAATCACGTCAAATTTAAAAAATGATTTTTACTTACAAAATAATTTGTTTCAAATTTAAAAATAGATTTTAGCTGACATAGTAAAAGGATGGGATCTACAACAAGGTTATAGCAGTAATACATAAAATACATAGGATTTTAGCAATTCCATGGTTTTCTAGTTAAGATTAATTCTGTCTTTGTGTCACTACCACTGTTTCTCATCACCACAAATGAGACGGCTTCAGAAAGCCAACTAGGAATTCAGAATTATACTGCATCTTGGAGGATGATGTACATCTTTAAACTTCTGAAAGATAGCTTGGTTTTCATTTAATATTTTTTATTAATTCTCCAACTTAGAAAAATTAAAGAACAAATGCAGAATCCTCACATAGCAATATGCTCTTATACACTTTCTATAACAGCAGGTATTAGATCCACTGATAAGCAGATCCATCATAAAAATATTTTTTTACATATTATTAAATATTATTTACATATTTTAACAGTTTATTGACTCCTTCACATAGGGAAGAATGTGAGCAATTCATGAGGATCACCTGAGGTGACCTAATCTCTACTGAGTGTTCTTCAGGCCACACCTGGGGTACCGTGCCCAGTTTTGGTTGATCCAATTCGAGGAAGATGCAGACAGACTGGAGAGGGTCCAAAGGCCGACCACAAAGATGATCAAAGTACTGGAGAATCCTCTGAGTGTGATCATCTAAACAGTTACTTATGCATGATGTAGACTGTAACATCCTGAATTTCATACCAGAATATTTTAGGAGAACATGTTAAAAGCTTTGCTGAAGTTGAGATGAATGGCATCAACTTTCATGTCATTTCACTTTACCCTCCAGTGTTCTCCTTTCAGGTTTTCTCTCAAATTCTTGCTGATACCCTTAGTGGTTGGTTGTGGTTTCATCATTAAGAGAGTTCCTGAGAGTACGGGGAGTTTTAAGGTCTTCTAAATTTTTATCTTCCTTGATGCTATTTCCATCTACAAACAGTAAATTTTCACATCCTGATAGTACATTTCTTTAAAACCTATTTTGGCTCATCTAATCCTGTTGTCAAGATCACAGTTATTTGTCATCTGTTGTCTCTCTCATAGATATTATTAGAAAATATATGCAAATATATGTTCTTTATAGCAATGACTTACAAACTGCAAAAAATATGAGTCTTTGACTCAATAGTACTCAATATGGCCCTTCATTTGTAATGATGTCCTTCAATCAAGTGAGATCCACGCTCCACAGGAATGTTAAAGATTTTTAAGTACAGTTATCTGGTGCCACTACAGTCACCCATATTTTTCAGGCACCTGAATTACTTCCCATAATCTCCAAGTTTGTTTCTCAGTGGTATTTTACCCAGCAGTGGAAAACATTTCTAACTGTGTCCAGTCATCAGTATCAATGGAATTTCTAAAACATCTTCTTTTTCTCTAAAAAATATTGAAAACATACTTCATCTATTTAATCAGTGCAGACATTGCTTTTTTTTTGCTAATATTTCTTCAGTAATGTTCCATCATTGCTCACTGCTTCCAAATTGCTATTTTAATTTATTCTTAGAATGACATTTCTTCATCAACATTTTTCAGTTGCATTTTTTCAAAATGCCTTGTGGATCCCAACTCCGTGAGGTTGCAGTGTGACAAAGCTATACACTTGAGCCCTAGCTGATGAACAGATGGGCAGAAAAGAGCAGAGAAGAGCTGATTTCTCCATCTTCTCACATGATCTCCAGAGACATTCTCACTCTGACTTCCTTCTGTTATTTCTCCTTCTCTGGGGATGGAATTGTCACTCAGAGAGACACCACATACAATTACTGTGAAGACACAGTGAGTCCCTGAAGAGTCTGAGCTTGGAAGACAAAGACAGACCAGGAAGCAGACTGGTACTTATCAGCCTACATACAAGAACAGATTCCAACTCAAAGAGAAGGAATTAGTTTCGTTTAGACCCAATTATTTTTGACAGGGTTTATATCTATGCTCCACAAGATGTGATCTCAACATGCAGCAATCTTTAGTTGAGATAATTTGGTCAACTATACATTTAAAACAGGACGTCATGGACTCAGTCTTCTGAAACTAGGCAGGATTCTGCAGCACAGGCTGAATTCTCCATGCAAAAAAAAAAAAAAAAAAAGTTTCCTGTTTATTAAGCAAACAGATTAAAGCTGTGCTTTTCTCTCCTGTGCTACAAGCTTATCTCCAGCTGTTGTGTACTCCCCATTAACTAATTACCCAAGCACACAGAGGTATTGACTAGATTGTCTGACAGAATGATTTCCCTGTTACCCTGTTTCAGAAGTTGCCAGGTGCAACATGTGCGAAATACGAGTGTGGAAGCATGATTTACTTGTGCAATGCAATTACACATGTGGAAGAACCATCTCTTACCTCTGTATATTGCTACGAGTCGTGTTCTATGTGTTAACGTCTTTGCGGTTTACCCTAGTGTGGGAGACATGGACAAATAAGACTTTTTCCACATCCTTTTAAGAAGAGAACCACAACATTTATAACTTTGAGACATATGCAAGACAAAGGAAGGTGGCAATTTTTACATAAATATGGAGGTACTATTCTGCAATGTCCCACTATAGGAAGTGTTTAGTCTTGACTGCCTAAGAAAACAAGCAGTACTACTCTAGAAAGGCTGCACAGAATTAAGGAGACCTTTTTCAGCTCCTGTGTGCCTTGTCTTGCTCCTGCCACTGTAGACTACCAATGGCAGCTCTTAAATCCCTTTGAAACAACTCATCTCCCAGTCCTTCCACTGAAGTAACTTGAAAATTCAAACTACTTCAGCAGATAAATCAATTGCAGCATCAGTGCTGAGGTCAGAACATGCTTGAAATCCTTGAAATATCTTTAAGGCCCTGCCTCCATTCCCATTGTCTGCCTTTATGAGGTTTTTTAGTTTGCTGAGTTAATCAGGCTGCATATTTGGTCAGGAACTTAAAATAACTAATATTATTAATCTAGCTCAATGTGACTTTCATTCTTGCTGTTAAAATTTAAATCTTCATCATGAACCAGACATGAGGCAGGGTCTGTAGTTTTGCAAGGACTTTTTGAGTGATGAATTAATTTTGAGCTTTGACTCCAATCAACAAATGCTAAGGAGCCTATCTCTAATAAACTATAATTTGCAATGTATTATCAGAATTAAGGAATTCTTAAACTCTGAGATTTTTACGTGTTTAAAAAAAAATAAATTGAAGAAAGACTACTGACTGATGGGAAGTCACTTGGCAAAAAGTAAAGATGATTTGAATGGAGTAGCTTTGAAGTAAGCAGAAAAAGCTCAAGAAGTTCCTATTGGGTGTGAACAGTTTCATCAGAGAATTTAAGAAACTTTAATTTGTTCTGCATAAGTCTGCTACTGGCTCCCAGTTCATAAATAATAAAGTAGGTGCTCTAGAAGGCAACCATTCCTCTTCGTTAATTTTCTACCACTCAAAAAAAAAACCCCAAACAACACAAAACAACAAACTCACAGGGAAAAACAATAAAAATTAAAACCCAGAAAAAAATCCATCCCACAACAGAAAAACAAAATTGCAGAATACACAGTGGAATCCAGAATGGAATCAGAGGAAATTATAATTTCTTTTTGAAAGAATATTACTGAATATATGCATGGTAACTATAATGAATATGTGAACAATACGTGATTTTTTTTAAAACATTTTTTCTTTCATTGCAAATGTAATGGTTCTTTTTTATATCATTCACTGTTTGGAATGAAGTATTTAAGACACCATTGCATATGGGATTTTTTCAGAGGAGAACCTGAAGAGATAAGTGACCATTTGAAATAAACGCTAACAGGTAAACTTGAATGTAACCAAAAATTAAGAAATAATCTTGGATTCAGGAAGCGTTTTTGTAGCGCATCTTTTAAGATTTCAAAGAGATTTATACATACATATTTCATCATGAGTAGTGCCAATATACCTTTTCTCTCTGTGTTTTTGTTACCATGGTAACAATATTACTTTTGTTAACAAGAAAAATGCTGAAAACTTCTGCATAGGCTTGTATGGCCAGTCTCCTTAGAGATAATTTCCACATTGGATCTCCCTCTCAAAAATGCTTTATGGGCCCTTTTTGGAACATTTTCAACATGTTTAAGTAACAAAGATTATTTTAATTTAATCTATTTCGTTCAGCCATGTTTTAAAAAAGTAATGCTAGAACACAAGAACTGTTGCATCAGATTAGACTATACTATGCACAGAGCACCTAATAGAAAATCTAAAAATAAACAAAAGGAGTGATTAAACCAACTGTTGATGGTTCTGTGGGAGATCTCAAGCTGGCCTCAACTTTGAGGCTTGTGCATTTAAATATTCTGGTCTGATTGCTTTCCAGAATGAAGTATAATAAAAATCAGGATTCTTAATTTTTTACACAGATAAAATTCAAAGTGACTGTGTTAGACAATTGAAAATAGAAAGCATATATACACAAGTCTCCCCTGCCTACTGTATTCTTACAGGTAAATCATTGCTACTGTGTTTAGCTTTGTAATTTGATGTAAAACATTTGCAGTTCCCGATGCTTCCAAGGAAGTTTGTCTTTCAGTCAGTACTGAGATGTGTCACTGTTCCCCGCTTCTCTCAGTAATCTGTCTCTTCTCCCTGGCACCCTGCTTCTTTCTGTGTTCGTCTCTGTGCTGTTTTCTTTCTGCTACATCCTGCAAGATCTAGTTTTCCTTCCCCTCCACTTGTTCGGTTGTTCCCAAGCAAAGCAAAAATATCTCCCTCTCCAGAGTGTTTCCCCCTGAGCCACAACTGTATTGCAAGGAACAGCATGCAGCTGAAAACAAACAGATCAACCTTACAGAGTTTAACATTCCTATACGTCTGACTAGAGGCATAGGTTTCCCCAGCTTAACTGTTACCATTTACACGAGAAACATACCACAAACATAGCTCTACTCCAATGAGGACAAGAAAGAGTCTTCCAGATCAATTTTCTGTAGTTCTACCCATCCACTCTCACTGCCTATGAGCTTTTTCTTACACCATCCCTGCTTGTATGTTATTCATGCTGCACCTTATTCAGTTCTTCAGCTCCCAAACTGAACACATGGTTTAAATGCTCACAGCCCTGAAGAATTGTCAGCTACTTTGCTAGAGGAGTCTTCCTTAGATACCCTACAGAGAATCTAGCAAGGTTTTTTCCAGTGCTCTTAATTCAAATTATTTCATTACAGCGCAAGAAGAAACTTATCCATTTTCTTGAAAATTCAACTTTTGCCTCAATCACATACTAAACATGCGTGAAATAAAAATTAAACAAAGTAAAGAAGGTGCCAAGCAGATTGACAACTGTGATATCAAAGCTCTTGCGAGCTATGAAGTCAGGCTATAACATCTTCCATAAAGTCAAGAATTATAAGAAAAAATTCTTGGCTCTTTAACTATATTTTACAACCTATCATAATTTCATTAAGATTTAGGCAGAAATTTGTTGTTCAGTTCAGTGAAGTATATTATTTAAAAACGATTTAGTCAAAACTACAGATCATAGAATCATAGAATGGTTTGGACTGGAAGGGAGCTTTAGGGGTCACCTAGTCCAACCCCACTGCAGTGAGAATGGACATCTTCAACTAGATCAGGTTGCTCAGAATCCCATCCAACCTGACCTTGATGTCCATTGAAGTTTTAGTTCAGTTAAGACTTACTAAAAGGAGTGAATTTTGCATTTTAATCATTTAGTGAAACCATCTTCAGCACGAGATGCTAGGCAAACTGCGTTGTGGTTTAACCCCAGCCGGCAACCAAGCACCACTCAGCCTCTTGCTCACTCCTCCCTGCTCCCAGTGGGATGGAGAGCAGAATCAAGAAAAAGAAATAAAACTCATAAGGTAAGAAAGGTTCAATAACTAAACTAAAATATAATATAGTAATAACAAGAAAAAATATAGTAATAATAATTGTAATTACAGAATGAAATGGAATATAACTAAAAAAAAAAAAAAAGGGAGAGAAATAAACCCAAAGTGATACACAACGCAATTGCTCACCATCCACTGATGCATCTCTCCCAGCCAATTCCCCCCAGTTTCTATATCGGGCATGATGCTCTCTGGTGTGGAATATCCCCTGGGCTAGTTCAGGCCAGCTGTCCTGGCTGTGCTCCCTCCCAGTTTCCTGGGCACCTGCACACTGGCAGAGCATGGGAAACTGAAAAATCCTTAACTTAGGATAAGCACTACATAGCAACTACTAAAATATCAGTGTGTTATCAATATTATTCTCACACTAAATCCAAACCACAGCACTGTACCATCTACTAGACAAAACCAGGATACTAAGATTATCATCTGAAAAAACAAAATTAAAAAAATTTCAAGTGTTAGATGACACTTTATAAAATGAGTTCCTTCTCAGTGCTTGATTCAATCCTGTTCCACCATGAAACAAGTTACTTTGAAATCAGGGGGATTTCAGCTGATTCTCATTAAACATTTTCTTGTACTTTGATTTTTAAATTTTTTTTGTGTTATTTAAAAAAAAAGTGATGTTATTGATACTTGTAAATACTGAACTTTAATAAGATTTTGCTTTAATCCAGAATATTTTTTCCAGAAATTAGAATCAGCCTTTTCTATGCATTTGGAAGTATTACTTACATTTAAAAAACAATTAAAGGTGTTTGGGTGTGGATTTACACATAAAAGAAAAATAATTGTCCTCCTATAAATTATACTAAAATGAAGGAGACACCTTAAAGTGAACAATAAAATATCCTCATTCCAAACATTTTTTAATTTTTTAAAAGAAATCCTTAGGTACAATTGTTGAAACATCACCATCATTTGTTACAAGAGAAAAATATAAACCGTCTTAGCAAATAGTCACAGTTAAAGCAAGGTACCACTGTGGAAACACAGTGGGAGAGTAAAATCTGTTTATGGCAGGATAGGTAGGCATACTGTGAAGAGCCCAGCTACAGTGCAGTGTGGAGAGGTTTTATTTCAGGTAGCGCACAGGAAGCAATAATGTTCTTTTCTTAGGGAGGAGTGGGAGGACTGTGACAGAAAGAGAATCAGTGAGAAAGAAAGCTTTTATTACTGAGGATACGGCTAAACTACGTATTGTGTTCTTTAGGCTACAAGGCTAGCCAAAGATTTCATTTATTGTGTGCTGGCTTTTCTTTGCTGCCTATCCAAGTCCATATCCTAACTCATGGTACATGTGACATGAGCTATTCCATTTTAAGTACTGTTTTTGTGTTTAGTCTAGCTACAAACTATTACTAAACCAGCCTAAATTAGCAAGAAAGTAAATAATGAATAATACAGCTAAAACTCTGAAACACAGAAACCTTTTCTAGTCTCTGCCCATTTTCCTTGGGCATGTGCTCACCCTTTCAGGTAGCTGTGTGGGTTGTCCAAGTCCTGAGCTCTTCTCCAGCAGTAGCTCTGTGCTGGTACTGGGTGTCTCCTCCTCCTTTGTGCTGCATTCTGCTTCTGGTTTTGTTCGTATATTTTCTTAATGCTTTCTGCCTTCTTGTCCTTGGTTGCTAGCTTACAGTTGGGAAGCAGAACGTTAATTCTCCCAGACTCAACATAGAGGGTTAGTACTTGTTATGCAACAGCTGATGAGGTTTGTCAAACCTTTAAGATACACATGATTGTCACAGAGTTTAAAAAGATATTAGTTAGGCAATATTGAGTTGGTCATCAGACAACTGTTATCACAATTATAACAAGGTAAAACCTGCGCAGGACAAGACAGATCCTGAGACTCTGTAGTAGTGGGTCACTACAAATATTGTGGCCTTTTACTACTAGTGGCAAAGCTATATCTCTTGCAACAGTTGGGGACTGGATTCTCAGCATGAAGTAGATGGATCTATGTTTACACTTACACAAACAGCCATGTCCAGTTTACTAGCATAAATCAAATATTTATCAGAATCAGAATCATGAGACACAGACTATTTTATATGTGAAAAATAATACGCCAAATTGCTTGGATTTTCTAGAGCGAACTTGGATATAAATATGGTAATTTTTAGTCACTACATTGTCCTCTCATCATAATAACAAGCCAAATTATTTTGCCGGTTATAGCGGGTAAGATTGTCCACTGTCATAAATAAGGAAAACCATCAGAAATAACCAAAAATAAAAACAAAATATGAAATATCCTGGATAAATAAAATTAAGAATCACAGAACCAAAGAATCATAGATTACTGGGTTGGAAGGTACCTCAAGGATCAAGAAGCATACTAACAGCTTAACACACAAGTTTTGATCTCTTTGAAGTGACCTGCTGCCTCTGTCCCACAAGAATTTGTACACAGTCCTATTGAAGGTCCATCTAATGACATCCTCTCTTCAGCAGCAGTCAACACTTCTGTGTTTTCTATAAACACCTTGCTGTTTCTTTCTCAGTCTGTATAGATTCAGTCTACATTTTACAAATACCATAGTCTTTCCTGCCAGAAGAAAACATCGGACAATTCTGTTATCTTTAACAAAAGAACTAAAGTGCTATAAATTAAAATGGGTGATAGATACTTCTCCCCAGATGCTTCTGCCCCCAGAAAAGGGCAGTCATGTGTCATACAAGGAACGGCTGAGGGATCTGGGGCTGTTTAGCCTGGAGAAAAGGAGACTGAGGGGAGACTTATTGTTCTCTACAACTGACCAAAAGGAGGTTGTAATGAGGTGAGGGTTGGTCTGTTCTCCCTAGTGGCGAGTGATAGGACAAGGGGAAATGACCTTAAGGTGCACCAGGAGAGGTTCAGGTTGGATATTAGAAAGAATTTCTTTACTGAGAGGGTTGTCAGGCATTAGAACAGGCTGCCCACGGAGGTGGTTGAGTTGCCATCCCTGGAGGCATTTAAGAGACGGGTAGATATTGTCTTGAAGGACGTGGTTTAGTGGTGTTGATAGGGCCAGCGCAAAGGTTGGACTCCATGGTCTTGAAGGTCTCTTCCAACTGAAACTGTTCTGTGATTCTATGTGCTAAGAGCACAAGAGAAATTGGCAGTGAGGAAATACAGAAATCTCATTGTATTCCATTTTCAGGTAAAGTCACACCTTAGAATAATATGTGTGCCACAGCCAACATCTAAGAAGCATTTCAAAGCAAGCTTTTAAGCTTGATCACTTTAAAATTGGATGGCCAATTTTATTTGATTCTGCAGTGTTTGTTGTCATTTGGGTAAGGAAATGTTTCTGATTTAATTAAAAAAACAGAAGCAAAAAATAGAAATATCACATGAATAGGCACTCATTTACAAATGGATTTTGTTGCCATCCTCTTATTCATTTTTGCAGCATTTTATACCAACATAGAATAAAAATGAATCCATTGTCTCATATTCAGATATTTTAGAGTAATTTCAGCACGAATGTGTGTGGGAAGTTTATTATTATTTTTGAATTTGAAGGACATTAGAGTCAAACAAACGTAAAATTTTCAGAGTATGTAATCAGCCCTGGCATGAATAGCTCCAAGTGAGTCAGTCCTTGATAAACACATTTTACTATAGTGCTAGGTAAATGATCATTAAAGAATACCAGAGATTGAACCCGCATGGCGAATTAGTTAAGATTTTCAAATGATGAGAAGTATATTGATGAAGAGAAATAAGAACATTCTTATTTCTGTGAGAAGAAAATAATATAAAATATAGAAGATTTTGTTCATCATGTACAAAATACCAAATATGGTGAAGAATAAAAGTCATCTAATGAAAGACTTGAAAAAAGAAACTCTGCCTGTCAGTCTTATGTGATAAAAGCATACTGGAAAGGGGAGGAATTGAGGAATATTTATAATACAGGCTCTTCTAAGTAGTTATTTAAGAAGGCAGTGGCTATGTGAAAAGAGAAATCTAAAGACTTTGAGATAGAAACTTCTGAAAAGATAGATGTAAATTGTCATGCCCGAGGAAAAGAGTGAAAATAAAAATTTACTGGACAAATATTTAATTAGTGAAGTCATTTGAACTAATAGCCAAAAATTTTGAGGAATCTTGTATTTTTGGAAACTAGTGGTTTATTAAGCATTACTTCTTTTTCTGTGTCTCTTTTCTATTACTTTTTTTTTGCCGTGTGAGTAGAAGTCCAGTGGCGCCAAAGCTTTTATTCTATTGTGAAGTAACATGGGCAACACAGAGGAAGGGAAAAATAAACCAGAACTGAGGATTGATTACAAAATACTTCTGTAAGCATTACTCAAAAAAATAATAAAGAAACCTGACAAAAAAACCCCACTCACCAACCACAAAATTCCCCAAAAATCTAAACCAATCCCCAGACATTTCCAGGATCTGTTTTGCTCCCAGTTTGCCACTTTGCTTACAGTTATGACTTTTTTCTTTTAAATAGTACACAACTGTGCCATGTAGAACCCTTGGGTGTAAGGGGAAATTTCTTACCTTGGCAGCAAATCAATCTGTTCAGAAAGATAAATTCTGAGGCTGCAGTTGAGGCTGCAAACAAAAAGGGAAAATCACAGGGAATAGTGTGCAGCTCCACGGGAGATTGTTGAGCAGATGACAAGGTGCAGAGAGGAAGGCCTCAGGAATGAAAAACTATCTTTGAGAGCAGAGAGGAATTAAAAGAATTTCATACAAAGAGGAAAGTAAATGATGACCTGCCTTGATAAGACATAGTGAGAACTGTGCATAATTCTTTTGCATCCAACACGGTTCTTTCAAAATTCTTTATTTTAAAATCTAAGGGATCCCAGTTTATGTTCAAACAAAACCTGACTTTTCCAAATTTAAAGCTTCCTTGGTCTTTGAGAACTCATTCCAAAAAGTTAGTCTAGGCATAGCCACTTCAAAATTCTGGGCAACCTGAGGTCCCACCATAAGCAGGTGGATTGCTTGGATGAGTGCATACATTTAATACAAATGAAATTTAGTGTTCAGTGGAATACTTGAAAGGAAGTTGTACTTCTCTGTGGATAGCTTTGATTATATTTCAGCTGCAAAGTGCAGATTCTGGCATTGACATCTGCTGCCTCTGTTACTATTCATTCCAGGGTGACATTTACCAGTGGCAGCTTTGGTCTATGACAAAATGACCATATCAAAAGGTCACTGTATATCCTGATAATGTTCCACCTCCAACACCAATTAGGTGTTTCTTTCTTGGAATACATTCCCTGTGGCTGTCCTTATTGTTACAGGGTTGGAGGAGACCTTAGGGGGTGCTGGGCAGGGACAATAAGTGCTAGTAGTGCTCTCAGAGCCTTGACAATCATCCTCAATGCAAAGAGCTCACCTCTTCATTTATTTAAAAACCAGTTTATGGGACTTGCCACCTACACCTCTCCAGGGTCGAGGCAGTTTGCTCTTCTTATCCCAGAACTAGGCCACATTTTCTAAGAGGTCATACAGATTGTTCAGCTACTGTCAGGGGCGCTATGGAGCAATTGCAGTTACACTTACGTTCCTTTGTCAATATTCCTTTCAGGTTTTACCTAGAGAATTGTTTTGAGTGTGAGAAGGTCAGATTGTTGTAAGTTTATTTACACTTTTTCAACCTAAGTTTACCGTCACTGAAAACCAGAGCCTATAGACTGTGGTGGAAGTGTCTGTGGATATGTAAAGTAAATAAGGGATGAAGTGAGAATGAAAAACAAAAGCATCAACAAGCCTACGGAGAATCTTGCAATGAACTTTTGCTTTATGAATTTAAACCTTTTTGTCTAAGGAGAATAAAATAGGCGTAGCTACACAAGTAAATATATTGACATAGGAGTATAATTTAAACTGTGCATAATCTGCTGTAGAAGTAGATTACGCAAAATTGTAAATAAAGACAGTTGTCCTTGGGAAAGCATGTTCACATTGGGAACTGTATTGCAAAGCTAATATCACTGTTTGAATATTGCTGATGTCATTGTTTAGGCTATCACTCAAATAATTACATTAGTGAATATTCTCATGTAAAACTGTCCTTCTTGTAGCACAGTTTAAGAAAGAAAATAAGCAGAACAAAACCAAAAGTATGCCAAAATATAGCACAAATATAGTTGCAATAATATAACACACTTGTTGCTTGGATATCTATGTTCTGCCCTGAGTTTTCTTTGCTGAGCAAACCAAACACCAGCACAGCAGCTGGCAAAGTGCTGGGAAACTGGTATTTTAGCTCAGAACAGTATTGTTATGAGACTTGGTCACCATGGGCTATGAGCAGAATGAAATATAAATTCATATATACAAACCCCTGTGGACATATACACCCAGTTGCATAAGTACTGTTGTTGATAGCTGTGGATTCAAGAACACAGAAAGGGGCAGAAAGCCGCACAAATGTTTAGCAAAGCTTTGCATAGAAAAGTCTCCTGCACTCTTATTTTAAAGGCACGATTTTCCACCTCACTCATGTTAGTCCCATTATATTAAAGACAGTGCAGAGGGGATAAATCCATAGTCTACTTACTAGGTCTACTTGCTAGTATATTACTTCATTTTGAATTGTTTAGCATCTGTGTGGGTTTTACATAATATTCATCATTTACATTACAGAGTAAAATTACCAGGGCTGTGGTGTGGAAGCTGTGAGGACAAAGAAGACTTCACTGTTTTCTCCTCCACTTCTCCATGTATATACTGAATCCCACAGGATTTATTTTGTGAGATTCCACACACACTACTGGAAAATGAATATACTCTCATACCTTCCAAATGGCATCTAGATTGCTGGATGATGATCAAACAACTGAAATAATTATTGTTTATAAAGAGAAAATTGTGAGATAGTAAAATAACAATGGATATCCATAAAACAAAATGAAAATATAGGTGGCAGAAAAAGAGAAGGTTTATCTTTGTCCATAGTCTATTATGTCAGCTCTGAAATGAAATTTGAAAGACTGTATCATTACATAGAACTACAAACTCTGTGTTATAAATGGGTTTTGATAACATATACCTATCGGGGCAGGGGAGAGAGAAATGAATGGTTACACATATATAAAACTGAAAAAAGTGGTTTGGTTTTTTTTTCTTTTTCATTTGAGCTAAACTTTAGAGGACTTTGTAGGGTAATATCAATGTAAATGAGCAGTAATCGATGGCACTACTTTGGCATAAAATTTCTGCAAAGTAAGAATGGAGCTCAAGGTGTTTACAGACCATTAATTATTAAGAAAACAAGCATCTCCTCTCTTTAAGTGTGAAATGTTTACCTGAAAGCCGTCTGAAATTTTGCCAACTATTTGATTCAACTTATTTAACAAGTACTTTTTAAAAAAGATACACCTACAGGACTCAAGCAGCTCTGACATCTTCTGAGCAACCCTCTGTGGGGGAGGCAACCTGACATTGATATGTCTCAGGAAGGACCGATCCTTTCAGAAGTGTCAGTATCTCAGAGCCCCCACCTTCCTCCACACACACACACACACACTTACCAGACAACAGCATTTTCCTTCTCTGTGCTATTTGCAGACTGTAAAAAAAAGTTAGGATTTTACCAAAGTGACTTAGAGTAACACCCCAGATGGTTGGGGTCATTATATAGATAGAAAAACTGAGTGGGCCCTCCACATGCATGAACTTAATGAAACCTCATGCTGCATTCACCTCAATTATTTTCACAACAGAAATAAATCAGGCCAGGTTTTGTGGAAAAATTTTTTGAGGCCTGCCAAGTTTCTACTGGAAGTACTTCTTTATGCCTCTGAGGAATCAAACTATATTTTTTGTTCTTAAAGCAAGGAGTGGAAGTGCATCAAGCTGGCAGCTTTTTTAGACTCATTCCTAATCTTTCCTTTGAGATTATTTTTGGCCACAGAAATTTATAGACTCCTCCCTTGGGGCTTTACATTTACTGCAAGGACATAATTTACAGGCATTTTGCAACTTGTAGGGAGTAGTCCTTGTTCCCTCCTCTAGCCATTGCAAGTGGTGGACTAATGAGATTGGCATTGAAGCTATGAGCTAGATGATAAGATCTTATTTACATATAACTGCTAGAAAACAAATTTGGATCTGTAAGAAGTCAAGCATGATTGCTGTAGGATGGCTCCTCATTACCCTGCAGAATATAATACAGTGATCTTAGCACAATGAACAGACTAAGCTATTTTATAAAATTTACAGACATCCCCAGACTTGCTGAGGCTGCACTCAATCCCACTGTCTGTTTTAATAATGAAGACATTAATAGTACTCTTCCCAGTACAGACCCTTGAGAGACAACACTCGTTACTGTTTTCCACTTGGATATTGAGCCACTGACTACAACTCTTTGAATGCAGCCATCCATCCAGCTCCTTATTCATCTAGCAGTCCAACTATCAGATGCATATCTCTCCAATTTAAAGAGATGTTGGGGGGGACCATGTCAAAGGCCTTACAGAAGTCCAGGTAGATGACATTCATAGCTCTCCCCTTGTCCACTGATCCAGTCAGTCCACCGTAGAAGGCCACTTGGTTAAGTCAGGCCAGATTAGCCCTTGGTGATGCTATGTTGACTGTCACCTCCCTGCCTTCTGTATGTTTTGACATGTCTTTCAGGAAGATCTGTTCCCATATTACTGGGCACAGAGGTAAGGCTGACTGTTCCATAGTTCCCAGGGTCCATTTTAGCTTTTTAAAAGTAAGTGCGTAATTTTTGTTTGTTTGTTTGTTTGTTTTAAGTTACTAGGAATGTCACCCTATTGCCATGACTTTTCAGTTAAGATGAAGAGTGGCATAGAAACTCACCAGCTAATTCTCTCATAACCCTGGGATGCATTTCCTCAGGTTCCATGGACTTATATATGTTCAGGTTCTCCAGGTGATCTCAAACCTATCTTCTCCTGTGATGAGGACTTCATTCCCACAGCTCCTATCCTACAGTTCAGAGCCTTGAATAGTGTCAAAAGAGAGATTACCTTTGAAAACTGAAGCAAAAATCTTGTTCAGTGTTGAGTATCTCTGCCTTCTCCATGTTGATTGTCACCAGCTCTCCCTTCTTATTTGCCAAGGGGCTGCATTTTCTTTAATCTCCCTTTCCTGACCAATGCGCCTGTAGAAGTCTATCCTTTGCATCCCTTCCTAAACTCAGATCCAGCTGTCCTGATCCCTTCCCTACATATCTGGGCAGATTCCACTGCCTGTGCATTTCCTTCTTACGCTTTAGTTTGGCCAGGAGGTTCTTACCGAGCCACATTCGTCTCCTGCCTTCTGCGATTTCTTGCACAAGGGAATCTTGCTCTCCATGTACAATGGAGCTCACAGCTCCTCACTCCTTCACACTCCTCAAAAAAGGAAAACTATTCCTTTATCTGCATATGTCAGATCCTTAGCAAGGGGCTATCTCACTATTTCATGATCCACCTATATCCAGTCTTATATCCACGTGGATTACAGATTTAAAGGCACTAGCCAGGAGCTTCATGATTCAGTTTCCAACAAGATGCACAGGAAGCTAGGAAAAATTACTATCTAAAAATCCCAAGAAACTTAAATAACAATACAAGATATTTTGAGCAAGATAACACAATTCCTTGATTTATTCTATCGTGTTTTCCAAAAGACACAGTAAACTGGGCATATTTGAAAAGGAGGGATGTCACTAAAAATAAAAGTCAGTGTCAGTTAGGTGAGAATTTGTGTTCTGTGGCAGCTGATATCACTTTCTGAACTTTTTTTTCAGATCAAAAAAAATATGATTCATCTAGAAAGGAATGGTCTTTAAAAGGAAGAAAGAAAATGCATCTCACATTTTATCATTTCAACACTCCTGATGGGAATAGCTGGTTAAACAAAGAAATGAAAATTCCTTACTTATAAATAAGAATCAGTTTTGGCCTGCATTTTTTATAATTTGTGAAATTCTTTCTACATATAGTAGTTAAATGTTTTATAACAAGGGGATATGCTTTCTAAAAACTGTTTCATTTTTTCTCTGCACATTTTCATCATATCACTTGCTAGAGTATGATTTCAAGTTTTTTGAGATCTTTCCAGTGACCGCAGATGAAGCTTCTAGTCTATCTCTTTTATGCTCACTGAAAAGGTCCTGTAAATACCAGCTGTTAAGCAGGAGATCCTTTATAACATATCTAGGGATTTAAAATACCAGTAGGGCAAACTACTTAGAAGGTAGTCTATCAGAAACAGGATTATGAAGAAAATGGTCCATTAAAAAATTCAAGTTGACTACATTCCTTTAATCTTCTAACTTTAGCCTTGAGATAACTCATTCAACCGAGTCTTTTAGACACTGTGAATAAATACTTGCTTTTGATATCCAAAAGGACTTCCTTTTGTGTCCCCTGAGGCTTTAGAAAAACAAGTAGATAAGTTGCATTTAAATAGATGCTGTGGGTTTTTTTCCCCCAGACTTCTTTTACAGCTTCACAGCTTCCTAGTTAGCTCTAAAATTTATAAAATATGATTAGCAACTCTGATCCAAAGAAGTAGCTATATTAAAATAGATTAGGCAATGTCATTTGTCCACTGTATCTTGTGAGCTGTATCTTTCCCCAAACTTGGCTTTTAAGTTAAAGGCTGATCCTATAAAGCTCTGAGTGCTTTGCAGCAGTGCATGCTTCAAGGCTGAATTCTTGTTGTTCACACATAAGCGTATTTAAGGAGAGCTATAAATTCCTCAGTGACTTTCTGGCTTGTTGATGCCTCTCAGGCTGCAATCTGGTTGCAAATACAGAGTGGAGAATTTCTTGCATAGGAGGACTCTTGACAAATGCAGGTTTTGCCAGACACATTTGCATAAGTCCAGGGTCTGTGGCCGGGAAGGGTGTTTGCAACTTCTTAATACTAAGATATGACATTTTCTTCAGTCACTTGGTCTGATACAATTTCTCTGAAAACAAGATGACCCCAGTAATACCAACAGAAACAACATATAATCCCCTAAACTTCTTTATCTTGAGACATGACCAATCTCACATGTCCTGTGCTTGGAAGTTATTAATGGCATAGTAATTACATTTCTTGGGAAATGTTGGATCTAAAGAAAAGAAGGCTGTCTGAAATTATAACATATAGAATGCTTATTATGAATACATAAGCCTTTGCCTACAACTTGTGTATTTCACCTCTGTTATTCTCAGTGGATCTGAGGCCATAATTTTCAAATGTAAATATTATGCTCATTGAATATAAAATAAGTACCAAAATCAGATTCTTAAAATATAAACTGTCGTTACATCTGTGTTTGAATTCCCTTTAGTTTGTGCTAGGAAAAAAAATGTGTTATTAAGTATGTACCATTGTGATAAGGATCTGGCAATATGCTTGCAAGCATAAGCATGACTTCCTTTTTTTTTTTTGCAGATGGTCAAGTATATTTTTTCAGGATTATTTAGTTGGTTGGTTGATTCTTTGGTTTTCTTCTTAAAAAAGACCAGCATTTCCTTGGTCATAAAATATATTTAAAAAAGTTTTGCTTACACTAAAAAGACAAATATTTATCTATTGGAGTTATTTCTGACTATATGTAACTTACTTTGGATTTTTTCCTAGAACGAGTTCTGTCTTTCCTTTTTTACTTAATCCTTAGGAAGAAGGTGCTTTCAGACAAGAAGCTATTTAGGAATACGTACTATACTTTGAATTCATGCCTGAGGGTTTTTTTTAATATTTTTTTCAAAGTTTGTACATCTCTTCTTGTTTAGAACAAACTAAGGAATAAATTTTTAATATTTTTTTATTTTGTCTCCCTTGGGTCTCATACACTGTGTGTCTCTACATAGAATATAATCTTTTTGTACAATTTGCTTTCCAAAACCTAAACTAGGTTTGCAAGAGTTTGGAGATAAAATTCACCCTCACCAACCTCCTTGCAGAGAGTAGTTGCTGTAGTCGTTTAAGGATATGTTAGCTGGCTACCAGATCTGGTAAGATTTCTTTAAATGTCGCAGTGCAGGGGTGTACAGAATACTGCATATAGTAGCTGTCAGCTGTCTCTGGTTCATGTCAGGTAGAACAGAAGCATCAGCTGAAAACAAGCTTTTCTCGTCTTAACATCTTAACACGTTAGAGAGAGTGCTTTTTCAACAGCAGAAATGTAAGAAGCCTTTGGACTGTCTGTGTAAGGCTTCTAAACCTGTTTGCTTGCTCTTAGCCTGCTAACAAGCTAAAACTTAAGAGGCTGATATAAAAGTCCTGATCAAAGTTTCTTGTCTTCCCTGGAGTATATGTGGGATTTCACACAACCACACCCTACAGCTTTGATGGAAGGAGGATCTTACATAGGCTGTTAGCACACAGGTTAATTTTACCTCTGCTGAGCAACAGGGTGGGTGAAATAACTTAAAAGTTATTTTTCTCCTTAAGCTGGTGACAAGGCAATCATGCTGGCATGAAAAAGGAAACAGAAAGGGAACAGAAACAACCCGGAGTGATGAGAAAGGAATGACATTAAGGGAATTAGCAGTGGAGAAGAAACGCTGTTTGATTTGATGCTTCCAAAAAAAACACCTCAGAGAAAAAATAAAAAGACCATGAAAAGAAATGCACAAAATAAGAATTAAAAATTTGTACTTTGTAATAAGTTTGAGTCATTGAAAAAATACAAAATTTGTAAGAATATAACCTGTTTGTGAATCAGATTGCTATCTCTCCAGCTAGCATAGGATACTGCAGTTGACAGAATCCTGTTCTGTATCCTATTCTAAAACACAAACTAGTTTAACACATTTGGTATGTATATATCTAATGGTTCTAGAACACACACACTAGCTAATGACCTACTAGACAAAGAGATTTGAAGTGGATTATTTCACTTTTCACTAAACAACCACTTTAACTTCTCTGTCCACTTGGAAATTTCAATCTAGAGTGGAGAATAACTGTAAAAAGTTTCTTTCCTTGCTTCCCTAGAAATGAGAAAGTTTTCAATCTTTATGAAGAATGCTGCACATTAGCTGTCAAAGTACACATATTTGGAATTAAAATATTACTCAGAGATATGTATTTAAGTGTTTATCCTATCCAACTCTGAAATGGAGTCTGAAATATCATGATCTCATTGAATCATATGCATGCACAGATTCACTAATTCAGGCTGGAAGGGACCTCAGGACATCTCTTCCAACTTCCTGCTCAAAGTAGAGTCAGCTGTTGGGTCAGATGAGGTTGCTCAGAACTTTTGTCCAGCTGAGTCTCCCTCTCCAACAGCTCTCCATCTCTAAGGATGGAGATTGCACAGCCTCTCTGGCTAGCCTGCTTCATTGTCTGACTGTCTTCAGGGTGAAAGGCTTCTCCTCACATCAAGTTTGAACACCACCTGTTTCAATTTAAGACAACTGTCTTTTGTTTTCTCACTGTGTACTTGAATAAAGACCCTGTCTAAGTCTACTCACAGAAGCTCAACTGCCTCTCCAGTGCCACTTTGCACTCAGTGTTAAATTCAACAATCTATACCCAGAACGTAAGACACTGAAAGCAACTACTTCATGAAGGGTTGGAGAGAGCAAAACAGCTCATGGGTATTTCTCTTTCTTGGTCTTTTTTATTTTATCCTGATAAGAATACTAATTAAAGATTAAATTGGTAATTTCAAATAACAACTCTAAGTTTCATAGGGCAATATTTTCTACATCTACTCACGTGGAAGTTTACAGGAATACCTTGCCTCTCAGCATTGTGTTCTATCATGATGACATTTGCAATCCCATATATGAAGTTAAACATTAGTTGTCTTTAGCTCTGTTTTTCTATTTTCCGTACCTGGAGGTAATGTCAGCAATTCAACTACTCACCCTTTGGGTACATAATCAGCTGCAGTTCTAAGAAGGATTGAACATATGGGATACATTCCTGTCTGTCCAGAGATCTGAGGGGAAAAAACAAACAAATAAACAAACAATGAAAACAAAAAACCAAAACCCAATCCAAAACGTATCATGGAGAAGATCTTGAAGAAGAAAGTGAAGGCGAGACTCTGCAACTTGTTGCTTTCAGTGAGACTCTTTGGTAAGTTGGCTGCTACCTAAAAGAAGAAGACCCCTACAGTCTGGACCAGTTTTACTACTATTTAATGGACAACAATTAAATGTGTGTAATTTGAAACCTTTCAGTAACGCATGTGCTTACTTTCTCTTGAAGGATGTCCAAAGTGCTTTGCTTAACGAGGATTTATAACAACAACTCTTTTGGACTATTGGTCCATGTCTTAGTTTTCCACAGAACATTCCTTATCACCAAAGTTACTTCATTCTAGAATTGGTGTTGTAAATCCATGAGGAATGAATAGTTATTTCTGAAAAATAGTTACCATGCATTAACATCTATTATTTCAGATAAAATTAGAGGAGAATGGCCATCTTTGTATAGCATTTGCGCATTTTTCTTGAGATCTGACAAGTAACTAGCTAACTAATAGAACCCAACACTATTCTGTAGTCAGTAACTGTTGAAAAAGAACCATTATGTTCTGTCATGTGAGAAATTTGTGTACTTAAGGGCAGTTTCCAAGGCAGCTTTCACACAAAAGTCATTAGCCAGCAAGTCCCCAACCATGGATTTCCATGATAGAATGTAACAGTTCTGAAGAAGCTGTTACGGTCTATTGGGCCAATAATTTGCATTTTAAGTAGGGCCTAATATACATTTCTCTGACAGATTGGAGCTGTTACGGCTTACTGGGTCAATAATGTATTTTGTAAATACTCCCTAAATAGGCATTTACATAATTTGTATATTTAAAAGTCTGTAATTGAGTATCTACACAACAGACCATAATGACTCCTTTAGAACTAGTATGATCTATTTTTGTGTTGCTTTTAAAAAAAAAAGCACCAAAAAAGTAAATTATAATATTAATGAATGCTGTGCATATGAAAATGCTGAAATTTTGAATTCACTAAAGACTTTTGTTTTTTCAAGTTCCTTTTTTTGCTATGCTCTCTTTGATTTACTGCACTGTAATTGCACCGTATATTAATTAACTCTCATTCTATATTTTTTATTGGATAGAAAACACATTGTTTGATAGGTCAAAGGTCAAAGCAACACTTGAAGAAAATCCTTTTGTCCAATAGACCCATTTTACTTATTGTTTACCCATTCAGCTTCACTACAAAGTAGTTAACCAAATTACCCTTTAAAATAGTTCTAGGAGTAACCAGAGGGCCAGCTGTACCTGAACACATCTCCTTTCAACTTTCTTGAGGATTTGGCTTCTAATCCATGTTATTATCTAAAATACCTCTGCAGTTAGAGAAGTGAGTACAGGAATCCTAGAAGGTAGTTCACACTGCCTGTTTTGGTCTGCCAGTGTAAAGAGAATGAACTGTTCCCAGGACATACACACAGCTTGCTCTCTCACTGACTGCAGAAGGAATCCAACTGGTACCATAGAACAGACACACTCTTTAGCTGGCTACAGTTAGATTGGGTTAATCCTGGCCTTAAAAAAAGCCCCAAAACATTAGGTGACTCTATGTCCTAGTCTTGTATACTTTAGCTCAAGAAACAAACAATTAGGCAACTGGCACATGGAATTTCAAGATTTCTAAATATACAATTGCTCGCGAGATCCTTATGGCCATGCTGCAGCTATCATAAAAACTCTGACGTACTACTTCCTTCCTATACATTAAACAAAATCCTTAAATGGAATGTTATTTACTAGTGGGGGATGTCCCTGCCCATGACAGGGGAGTTGGAACTAGATGACTTTTAAGGTCCCTTTCAACTCTGACAATTCTACGATTCTATCTTCTGCAAAACCTTTATTTTTACTGTTTACTTTAGTTGCATACAGGAAAAAATTGCATATTTAACATTAAAATCCATTCAAAGATTGAAACAGTCTCAAAAGTAATTGTTATTTTAAGTTGTCACATTCTCCCTTCAAGAATTTCCAAACAGTTCAGTAAGAACACTCAAGATGGGAGCTGTTGTAGGTTAGTGACAATTGTCACGTGGGCTTTTTTGATTTAATGAGTGCTGTAACAAAAAAAGTTTCTGTTCAAATTCAGTTGAAGTATGAAATTCAAAATGAACAGTCATTGTAAGTCAGCTAAGCAGTTCAATATTAGACTTTTAGCTGGTGCATGAGTAATGAAGCTTCAAAATAAGTATTTATTATATTAATACTGCCTATGAAAGATAAACTCATACTCCATAAAGAAGGTCAGCACAGGCTCTAGTTAAGCTTTTAATATGAGATTAAACAAATCTTAAATAAGATATAAATCTTGTTTTGTGTTTCTGTACAGAGGATAACTTCACCTTGAAACCTGGGTGGAAAATGAACCCATAAAGGAACGTGATTTAATCTAGTTTGTTTAAAATGACCAGTGAATATTTGCATAGTAGTTTTTCTACATGTTTTGACAAGGGTCTCTTTCTCCATATCAGTGAAACACATTTGGACAACCTCTTCTAATTCCAATTCCTGTGTTTCAGTGAGTAAAACAGAAGAATACATTTTAATCATTTCTGCTGTGCAGAACGGAAAAGTAGTTATAGGTTTATATTCCTATATTTGTTGTTCATTTTATACAGCAAAATTATTACATCATTAACTACCATCAATCATCAATGACAATTATGAAATGAAAAATTGCATGCCCAAGCCAGTGAAGAAAAAGTTCAGAACAGTATTTTCTAGATTTTACCTAATTTTTCTCCTATATTGACAGAAAGGAACAAGACTGTGTTTCACAAAACTATCCCATTAGAACTCCCCTAGAGTGATAATCAATGAAGAAATATAACGGTAGGTTAATGCTGAACTTGGCAGAACTGTCATTGATGATAATAGATATGGGCAGCTCTATCACTCTAGAGGAGAGATGTGATTTTTGATTCCTTCAGATTTCCTGTGGGTATGTGCACTGATGCGTCTGTGGGCTATAATTTCCATTGACTATCTTAAATAGCATGCTTATATTCTTGAAAAGTTTTGGAGATAAAGTTTAAACTCAGATTAACAAATAGTGATGTTGAGGGCATGCTAAATAAGAAACTGCTGATTGCAAATCAATCCAGTTGGAGAAGCTGTATTTGCAGATAGTGCAAAAACGCACGATTCCCATTCTGTTTATGGCATTTCCCACTATACCAGCCGACCTGTGATGAAACACTACTTCTGTTCAGCCTGGCCAAACTGTAGAACTCTGCAGAATGTTTTGCATGCTAAATGAAAATGTTAGGTGTCAAATAAAATAAAATAAACATAATTCTGACATTCTGTCATTTTTGCTTTGATTTAATGAAATGTAGGGTTTAGAGATCTATTTTTTTTTTTTAAATATGCAGCGATTCTCAACATCCTGTGCTTGAAGAAAAGGTTTATTCACTTTCACATCTGTGCAAATAGAAGTTTTAAGTCATGTGCACATTTCTATATCCCAGTCCGCAACCTCTGTTTTATCTCTTTTGCTTTCTTTTACTGAAGCAACCTTCTCTAGATGTCTACACATCTGAATTAAACAAAAAAAACCCCACACCATTTTGGAGTGGTGGAAGGACAATACATGATTTATATCAAAGTTTAAAAAAGTTCATCTCATCACCTGAATGCCAGCAAGAGATTCAGCAAAATTATGGGGAAATTTCATCTCAATGGGTAAAGACTTTATGTATAAACCCTTTCCTGGTAGAAATACTCCATGGAACATCCCTCTGTGCCTCTTCTCAGTAGCATTCCTGATCTCATCAAAGGCAATGGGTAAAACTCACACTGGCTTCAAAGAGATATGCCTGGATGTTTGCTTGCTTTATTTTGCAGCGTTGCTGCCATTTCTCTCACAGTAAAACCCCCGTCTCTTTTAAAACAGAAAGAAAAGAAATAAACCTGTCTTACTTGTCTTAGAATAATGGTATAGAATAGCCAAAAAAGTACTTGCAAAAGTTTTGTTACATTTTATGTACAATCTGTAATCGTATGAGTGAGATTCTTTAGAGAACGGCACATGAAAAGCAAGTTAAATTACTAAATATAAATATACTCATGCTAGCAATGCAAAGAAAAGTAATCAAAACTGCAGGACTAGTATGCTGCCTAAAGTAGTTAAAGGAGAGGAGTAATTCAGTTAACTCCTGCCTTTAACAAAAAGGCTCCTTTGGCAACTCTCACGTGGGAGTATAACTTCTCTCAGCTCTGTACTCCCCATAGTCCTGTCCAGCTTTCCCACACATGCCTATGATATTGCTCAGCACCTGATGCTATAAAATAATTCGTATTAAATGACAGACCTCATAATCAAAATCCTTCTAACACACTAATCCTTGGGGCTTTTTGGAGATGTGCTTGAGTTAGCAAAACATCTATTACTCGCAGATAATTGTTCCAAACACAATATTCTTTTACTCACCAAGAAATAATGCTGAGTGTCTGAAGTCTCAACCTCTGTCTAGCAGTCACGCAACTGTTTTACGTTGCTCCTCAAAGGTTTTTAATTTGCCAGCAGGAGCAGCAGCAATGCTTCTTTTGGTACCTTACACTGTGTGGCATCAATCATGTCAATTCATATGCAGCTGGCCAAAAAAACTCAGATGACTAACTGTCTTTCAGAGGAACAGTGGATGGGGATGAGGGCTTTGGGATGGAAAGAATTGTGAAGAGAAGTAATCAAGTGGATAATTACTTAGGTTCCTCTATATTCTATTTAAACTTACAGCTGGTTTACAATTTAAATCTGGAAGTTGTTCTCCTGGCTTCAGTTCTTACCTTTTTGCCACACAGTTTGATGCATCTCTGCTCTTTTACCATTCTCCACAAATTTCTTGAAGAAGATGCCAGTCCTTAGGCACTTTTTTGTCTAGTAGCAAGAGCTAAAATGTTCAGTAACATACTATATGTCAAGTTTATCTTTGGTCTAACTCTATTGAAGTCAGTGTTTTTATGCACATATGATTTTTTGGCTCCTTACCATTGTTTAATCATTAAAAAAATGTTTACCTACATGCTTAATTTGACCATTCTGGGATGGAAAACTTTGTCCCACATGTCTGAGATATCATAGTTACAACTTTGTTAATAGTTAGTTTCAATAAATTTTAACATGTCAGTCAACTGAATACTTCAGCTGTGGGTTATTCATAACATAATTCATGATAGCTCACTGTGGACAAACAAAATGAGCTTCTGACTTTCTGATGTTGTGTTCAAAAAGTCTTACTCCTTGCTCAGATGTATTTGCAGCGGAAAGAAATTGCAAACTTAGAAGCATCAAGTACAGGCCTTTACTTTGGAACAATACTTCAGTTTCTTATTCTGTGGAAGTAGCTTCTCCATTGTTGTTAAGATAGCCTTTTACAAAAAGTAACTAAATGGTGGAAGCAAGAAATTCTATATTTATAGTTCCTTACTGTTTCCGTTTTAAGTACAGTCTATGAGTTACAGAAAAGCTATTCAACTTCCAGGCCTTGAAATTCATTTAAATTTAGTCAGGAATGGAAAAACCATGTCATATTTTTTATTCATACTGTCTCCTTGTATGCCTTGTCCTTGGCAAAAAAGTCATGATCTAAAAAAAAAAAAAAAAGGAAAAAAAAAAAGAAAAAAAAAAAAGATAAAACTGCTAACCAGAAAAAGAACATCCAGGACACTGTTTCTTTTAGAAAGTAGAAATAGGATTCAAAGAGTTCATTACTGATGCATACTCTACTTTCAAGCGGTTGTCATTATTTATTTCATTCTGAAAGTAGTGACTTTAATGGTGCTCTTTCAATCAGCTGTAACAAACTTCCTATTTCTTCACATCTTTAGCTTAACGGCGGGACTTCTATATGTTTCCCTTCAATATTCGTGTCCTTTCTTAATTTACGTGAATGCCTTTAAATTAGAATTCACTAAAAAAATGAATTATTTTTTAATGCACTCTTTTTCCGATGTTCAGAAACATGGAGAACAATCCTGCCAGCTCGTAGTTTTACTGATGGGAAAAAAAAAAAAAAGCATTTTCAAGGTCATATCACCAATTCTTAGTCTGGTTTAGGGTGAGATTTTTCAAAAATTTTTAGGTATATGGGAATACAAACAGATATTTTAGAAAACCCAAAGTAGTTCCTATCATCTTTTGAATTTAATGAATTGCACATTTCTGTTTTTAAAAACTATCAGCCTTCTGTCTGCATCTTTAGACATTAAATTCCCATCAAATTTGGGAAACAGCAGTCATTATTTTACAGTCATGCACTCATAACAGTCAAAGCTATGAGTACAGCTCAAGTAGACATACTTAGTCTGGCTTTATACCCATTTTTCACTGCAGCCTGTCAGGCTGTTATGCACACCTATATTTGGAGTACTTTAAACCTGATACATATATACTACCTAAAAGCTGAATTCATACATTTAAATTGCCATATGAAAATGATCTTAACTTGGATAAACTTCAAGAACTTCCCCGATAAAGAATGTTTCCCAGAGCATGGCCTACTTGTGTCTGTCTTATGTTGAGAACTCATGGTAAATATGATCTAAAACATCTCTTGATAAACATGTTTTTGGTTATGTTTGTACTTCATTTCAGCAAGTACAGACTTTTGGCTATTTACACTGAGGTAAGCTGCCAATAAATTAAGAGAAATGTGCACTCTCCTTGAAAAGCAAAATTATTTTTCTTGTATTTATGCAAAAAAATTTATTTCCCAAAGGAACTGATAGAGAATATTATTAAATAAGAATGAATCTTCATCTGATATTCCTGGTTCTTATTATGAAACTCTTTCCTAATTTCATATAACAAGTGACTGAGAGGGTTACTAGCCAATGAGAAATTAAGACAGGTGCTGAGACACTAGGCTATGCTTCATTTTCTTAAAAATATCTAGGTTAATTTTAACAGTACTGTGCTTAGTTTATCTTATGGAACCTTTGGTTCCCTAAGAAATGGAACATATTACATAGCCTTTTTACTGCTCAGCTTTCACTGAAGTGCAATCAATCAGAAGGTACTTTCTGAAAGAGAGGAGCAGTTTATCTTGACCTCTAAGTGACTTAAGAAATCCCTGTGCACTATCAAAGGTTGTGACAAAACTGACATTGACAAAGAGTGCAGTGCCAGCTCCAAAATGCGCTCTCTTCAACTGCATGTATTTGCATCAATTTACTGTTTGGCATACATCACAATAGGCATGCATGGTGAAGTTTATGCTGAAAAATACGTTTTTCTAGATGTTGTATGAATTTCTAGCAAAAAGCTGCATTGTGTATATCTGTGCTCCTTACATTTTAAACATTTTGTTTGATGTTGGTACTCGAGGTAAGAACAAAACAGTAATTTCAGGCCATATATTGTTCAGCTCACCCAAACTAACAATTCATGCTTTGTGCTGCAAGAATTCCTTCAATCAGCAGTGAAAGATCAGGCTGCAGTGCTGTAAGCTTTTCATAGGTAAACATCCCATGATGGAAGACTACACCAGCAGAATCTATAAAGGGCAGCACAAAGATAAATAAAAATGAAATATCAAAAATTAAGGGATGAATCAGAGAATCCTTTGGTGAAATGATACAGCTCATATTATATAGGTGACCTAACAGACCCTATGGGTATAAATTCTATTAAATTTATGAGATAGATACAAAATGTGGGAAGGGCACAAGGTATTAGAATTATGAGATTAGGAACATAAAGTGGGTTTTGTGAAGGAACTCATGACTGGTGTTTTACAGCTCTGCTCTCCATGGTGGCTTTTTTAACCAAAAAAGGGATAGAAAAAAAAGTTCAAGTTTACTTTTCCAGCCTCTTTTCTTTCCTCCATCTTTCTTCCAGCAATTTAAAGGATTCAGATATTCTACTTTACCATTACCTTGTTAGACATTCTCATACAGACAGAGCACTTTCAAAATAATGCTTTAATAGGGGAATGCTCAGAGAAACCTCAGTAGTTCTGACCTTTTTGTCTCTCCTTTTCCTCTCTCTGTCCTTTTCTTGAAAGGGAAACATTCATATCACTCTACAGTAGAATATGTAGCTTATAAACTTTGTTGGGAAGGACTTTATTGTTTTTCTGTCATTGATTTTTTGACTCGTTGAAACAGGAAGGAAAACCACAGAACTTTCACTGGCAAGTAAATAAAGAACAATAGCCTTATCTGCTTTGGTGTGTATATTTGGTCACAGGAATGCACTTTATGCCCAGTTGTGATTTTCTGTATTACATTTTACATTTTTTCTTCATCCAATTTGTTGGGGTTTTTTTCTATATCATCTATTCAGTCACTTTTTTTCTTTATTTAGAAGGAGTTTTAATAATGAAATTTTATGGCAGAAGACTGTAGTAACTTCTAGATATGGATTTTGATAAAGGCTATGCTCCAAAAGGAATGAAATTCCTCCTGACTGAGAAAAACTTGCCCAATAGTGCAAGGACTAAACTTTTTTTACGTCTAGACTGTGAAAAATAACATTAATCTAATAAAAACACCTCACATCTTTGCTCTTGGTTTTAATATACCACAGTGACATTTCATGTTATTGCCATTCTAGAAGTTGACTCTATAATAAATGGCAAATGAGTTAGTCACTTCAGTGTTATACACTGTAAATTTATAAAATGTTAAGTTTTAGTGATGCAAATTATGAACACAGCCACTAACAACCCACAAAAGAGTATCTTCAGGAAAGTACCTCTTCTGCCTGACCACCAATATTTACCTGGCTTTACTACTAGAATTCATACTAAAATTTAAGAAGTGCGTTACCACAAATCAAATTCTAAAACAACCATCACTTTTTTTAGAGATTCCCTTTAGTGTTCAACTCCTGAAAAGGAGGGTTTAATTTTTTTTTTAAATACCATAAAAAGTGCTAAGTATTTATAACTAACTCTCACCAGCTAGCTCTGCACTAGCTAGCAATACATCATAGGACTGATGTTGTTCTGATAATGTATTACACTAATATATCATCAGTGTGACAATACTCTGTGATGGATGAGCTATACATCTTCCAGACAAAGATGTCAAATACAGACCTGCTTGAAAAAGGAACAATTCCCCTCCCCGTGTATTCTTCTAAGTTTTATTATCTTAAAACTTTATAAAGTGCTTTTAAATTTCTACTCAAATTATTCACTTGGGCAGCCAACACATTCCCACGTAGACAGGAAGGTTTGTCACAGCTCTGAGATCTGTTGATTCGACAGAGCTTTTCTTCACTTTCAGTGTGAGAGATGATAGAAAGTAACTCCCTTTACATGCAACATATGGTGTTGCATAAGGCAATAAATGTCATCCTATAGAAGCTCATTACTAGATTAGAAAATGCAGTCACTGTTTAGACAGTCTGTAATCTCTAATTCTAAGGTAATTTGGCTTTTTTCCTTCTTTATACAGTTTTCTATTTCCAAACAATTCAAGCAACTCGATTTTCTCTTGATAAATAGAATAAGAAATAATAATAATAATAAATAGAGCTTTCATTTGATAAACTAGACATTGAAGCAATTCTACCTCTGGATTGTCTGTTCTGTTAAATTTCACTGGGTTTTTCTTTCATATCTTGTATAATGTAATCCCTATACATTTAATTTCTAGACTACCATAACTGCATGTTATCTTTTTTTCTTTTTTAACTTTAGCACAGAATGAGGGGTCTGTACAAAATGTAGTTATACTGGTATACCAGGAAATATGCTGCTACTAAATTTTAAGCAGATAACCTGACAGAGAGTTACTTCTGCTAAAAAATGATGACATTTAGACTTCAGAACAGTTGGTTTTGTCATAGACTGCAATATCAAAGAGCAAAATCTGAAAGGCCCAAATTTTTCCCCCTCACTAGACCATCGTAAATAAGAAAAACAGTGTAAATGAGTTGCATTAGATGTTACATATAACCGTATGTAAAAATATTCTGAAAGAAAGGTAGATGTATAATTAGATACAGTTCTCAGTAAATCTATAAGACATTAGGATTCAATTGCTAGTTCTACTATAGGTTAATTCCTTTGTAATCTTACATAAATCACTTTTTAATAAGGGCCTCAAATAATGATAATCATGACAGAAAAAGGCACAGGAATGTGTGAATACATTAAAAAAAAAAAGACAAATAGGATGTTGAAGTACCTTCTTTAAGAATCAGGCTAATATGAGACCAAAAGGCACAAAGGTAATTGACTATACAGAATACTAATCTCCTAAGAGGCAGTATGCCATAGGGAACATATGAGAATATCCAAATATCTTGCATTCCCCTCTCTCATAATTTCTTTTTTATTTCTCAGAAGTGTAGTCATTGTTATCAATATGAGGTAGATATACAACTATCAAAGTATATGAAAAAAATTTATTACATCTGAGAAATATTGATGGCTGTAGAAATTCGAAATTATTTTTTATGTTCTCTGTGTCCATGCAATGCATGTTACTTGAATGTCAGGCTGCACCTTCTTTGCGTTCTTACACTACATGAATGAATACTAATAATTTTTGTCTGCTTTCTCTTTCAGTACATTGAAAATAAAAGGGAATTTTGTTATATAAAAAATATGATTCAATAAACCATACTGAAAATAAAAGGATAAATAAAATGCAGCTGGGAAAAATATTATTTTCTATTTACATAATGAAGTTCAGTAAGCTACTTAGTATATAAATGTATTTTAAAAAATAAGTTCTTAGTTCAAATTATGAATATAGAAAGTAAAATGATTAATTAGCTTTAGATATACCATATAACCTTATTAATGACTAGTATCTCAGAAGAATATAATTTTAGTAGAGTTCCCAGACATCTGCTGGAAATACAGTACAG
>NW_009718557.1:0-14083 GCF_000703405.1 Apaloderma vittatum
TTATAAATAAAAATAAAATTAAATATAAAAATAATGTTTATTTTATCTTTATGTCATCCTTTTAAACTTCTGTTTTGTACATATTATATAGATATCATTAGTACAGTAGCATGTGCATGTAATTTATAAGTAAATATACGTGCATTGGAGTGCATACTGAAAAAATTTTACTCATAGGGGTGCGCAATGAAAAAAATTTTATAGACACTGCTGCTATAGAGCATGTAGTTCACCTTGAGCACTGTGTAGCTATTACCTCTGTAGTGAATAAAATACACATATAATTCTCAACTTCGGCCTCTCTCTGTGGCATAAAAGAGAGATCCTATCAGCCATTATAAAAAAAAAATCTTCTTTCCTCTGTAAAAATAGGCTAAATCAACTTCCAGCTGTGCCTGGCTGTGCAGTGCTTGCTCATCCTTTGCAATTAAGAGACAGAGGGCAAGATGTTTTGCCTCCTGCTGTCTCATAAGGATTTCATGTCACAAAATACACATGGTGCCTAATTAATTGGTTTTGGTATTTGGGCTATAAATGGCTGAACCTGTGATCTGAGCTTACAAACATAAGGAAGCACTGAACATACAAGGACAGTTTGCCATCCTTTCTTGATGCAAGCTGGAAGAGTTAGAGCTGTGTTACTTGGCAACCTCACCCAATATGGTCATTGAAAATTATCTTTTCCAATTCCATGTATGTTATTCTTACAGGTTACTTTTGGGGTGGGTTTTTTTTTCAATTCTCATTGATTTTTTTTCTTTTACCCCTCTGAAAGTAATAATGCAGCACACACTAGCAAAATGTCGTTTGCTGGATGACATGTAGACTGTAGAATGCTAAAAGGTGAAAAATTAACAGCAAAGTTTTGATTGACAGCACTTTGAAGTTTTGTCCATCCAAGCATTGCAGCAACTCATCTGTAAAACCAGGCACATCCTCTTCTACCTAGTTTTGTTTTATTCTCAAACTATGGACTTTTTTTTTTTTGTTCTCTGTCTGTATAGTGTCAGTAATTACTTCTATTTGAAACTTGGTTTATTACTAAATAATAATTAATAGCAATAAATATTACTTAATCTTAATAGTAGTACTTAGTGCTTAATTAAGTGATACTTAATAGTAATAAATATTGCTATTTATGCTATTACTTTTATTTAAAACTCTGCCTTTCATAATACACAACTGTACTAAAAGTAATTATCACAGTCACCAAAACAGCAGTATTCGGGATATCAAATGCAGAAGGTCTAATCACGTACTACGGAGCCAGCTTCACTTACCAGTGGAAGCTGCCTGGAAGGAACCAAACTGGGAGGACTGACACAGCTGTGGGAGTGTGAGAAGTGTTCAGTGAGCAGGAGCAGAGACGTCAGGATAGTGAATAAACCATTCCCAGTAGGATTAAAATTATAATTTTCTATTAGCAGTAGGTTCGAAATGCAGTGTTAATCTCTTCTCTACAGGTACAGAAGAGACCCAGCTGTTCTGTTCCCTTCCGTTTACTTCGCCACCCTCAGCGCTAAGATCTTCACGAGTCTCCGCAACTCCGGAGAGCGGCCAGGTTCTAGCTTTGCCGTGGTTTGGTATAAATAACCATTGCCATCTGATGGCGAAGCCTTGGTACTACACAGCAGCTCCCTGCCGGTGGAAAGTTGACGCTAAACAAGCGGCTTTTCCTGAAAGCGTCTGTGACTAAACACCAGATTTCATTTTTTATGACACCATTTAATGACGATTTTGCTCATGATTAAAATACTGTTTTCCTGAGCTAAGCACGGTTTAAGCAGCAAGAAAGAGAGTGCTCTAACGTTTGCAACATTAAAAACTCTTTTTATCCCTGATCACTGCATTTCTAGCTTTTCCTTGGAGACAGGGTGCTGGAAACTTTTGTGCTTTTGCTTTTTCCTTCTCTGGGCAGCCTGTGGCATCACTCATAGACATTCAGACAAGCAGAGGGTAGTAGGCAGTGGTATGCCTCTGAGTGCACATACTGTGATTTTGGAGGATTGACATTTACCGAGTGCCATGCTATTGTTTCAGGTGAAAGTGTTTTGTGCTTGGATGGACACTCCTTGTAAAGACCTTAGTAGCGTATTTCAGCTGTCAGGAGCGGTAGTTTCGTTGTCTGCTATGCACTTGTGACACTGATTTTCTATAACTGTGTCTCAGCCTCATTACTGTGAAGTTGATTTACCAGCGCTGCCAGGATTACTGCTTGGCACGGGAAGTCTGCCCTTCCATTTGGAACTCTGGTCCTGCTTACAGGTTAATTATCATCAAAAAAGACACACTGCTAAACACAGCCAGACTGAAATAGCATTGGATTTGGGGGCTGGAAAGGAGGAAGAGTTGATTACTATTGATTTATTTTAAGAAGAGAAAAAAAACTAGGTTGCAATTCTACATCATGTTCTGTGCTAGGATATCAAAGTGCTTTACTTACTGATTGTCTTCACAGGCTATCCTATGAGTAGGGCAACTCTTATGCATTACATTTGTCTGAAAGCAACAGCAAAGACTAGGCAAATAATTCAACTTTAGTAGCCCATAGCTTTTCACTTCCTGGATTTGGAAGATGGTGCTCACAACTTTGCACCTTACTAATTTCTTCCAGGCAAGAAATGAGGTATTGAGTTTCTTTCTCAAGTAACTTAGAAGACACTTTTAATTAGCTCATGCAGAACCCCATTCTGTTACCAAATTTTAATGTAGCAAGTCTAAAACCAACGCATATATATTTCTGTATGTTAGTGCAGATGTTCATTCACAAAACCCACAGTCCTTTGAAAACTGGAACATACCTCAGGCAAATTGACCCTTTTAAAACATGACCCTTGGGTTTACTATCCTTCATCATGTGTGGACTTACTGTTAAGAGCTCTCACTGTTCTAATTTGTCACCTGGAAAGTATCATCTCACCTTTGTAAAAAGGTACTGCATTTATATGGGAACAGTGCTATCTAAAAGTGCTGCATATTTGCTCATGTCTTATTCAGCATACTATACTGCATTCTGTACTAATGGCTTTCCACAGAATGAAATCAGAGGCATACGATTTCTGTTCTCATTCTTATGTACAAACATGCAACTTAAGTGGAGACACAATCCACATCTCTTCAACAAACATTTTGCCTCAGCCTGTTCCAGTCTGTTCTTAAGTATCATATGTGAATATTTTCTCTAAACCACAACAGCTCTGCTAGATCATGGCTGTTCTCTTGCTTGCTTTTGTAAGTTATTCCCCACTATTTATGTCATTTCATATGCATAATACGCAGATTTTCTGAGGTGCTTCTGTTTCACGGAGAGGAGATTGCAATCATTGTCATAGGCAATTAACAGTGCAAATGCAAGACATGGAAAACAGACTGGAAATATAGAGCTTTAAATACTGTGTTTCAATGCATCCACTCCAGTCTTACATGCAAAATAAAAAATGCATCTTCACTATGGCCTGTATTTAAAATGCCAAAGTGTTCCTTCACCATTACTCCGTAACGCACCTGTTGCAGCACACTGCAGAATGAACCTTCCTCTTACGAGAAGTCATGCACAGCATTATCACGTGAAGATGGGTATAAAAAAGGGAACTGGTCAGCTGAATTTATGAGCAACCTCATTAATAAATTCTTAGCTTTAAAGTCTCTGTACGCACTAGGAACTTGAGCTTCAAGTTTTCAGCCCCACTGGTATGTAATTATGCTCTTCTAGCGGCAGTGCAGAAAATTCACCCTGTTGAGAATACAGTTACTTTTTGTTTATTATTTTGTACTCTTCCAACAGAGGTTTCAGTGAAGGCAACTACAGCTCGTAGTTCATAAACTTGAAGCAGTATCACAGAAGAAAGAGAAAAAAAATAAAGAATATAGCTTTCCCACCATACTGAATGATTTAGGTGCTGTTACTCTTTCTGTCACTAGCAAAATGTCTGTGATTGAAGCACAGTCTCCAGTGCTACAGATGTGTATGAGTTACCTTCTTGTTATCCATACCAACACTATTATGCCATTCGTTGGAAGCTGTGGGTGTGAAATTTTCTCCCTCCACCCTGATTTTTTATCTTAGTCTCAGCCTGTGTTAAAATAGAGAACAGTGTCATCTCTAACATGCTCAGGAAATGCTCACCTTACTGCAGCTTACAGTGAATTTTCTCGAGTACTGCTATTCTAAAAAGGAATAAACAACGGTTTTTGAATTGAGGCATCCTCTAAACCTTAGGCCAGACACTCATATTCTCTAGACCTTAGGCCGGCACCAATACAGACACTTCATGTACGTGACATGATCACTTGCTGAACAGGATGGAATAAATACATGAAATACTACTTTCTGCTGGGAAGCAGTTAACTTCTGGTCTACAGATGCTGTCTAAGAATGGCTTAAGCAGCTGCATGTTCTGCACGATAAAGACAAGCAGATGAGATTAACGTGAAAGGTTATTCCTAAATTCAGTTTGCGATCTATGTTCTGCACGATAAAGACGAGCAGATGAGATTAACATGAAAGGTTATTCCTAAATTCAGTTTGCGATCGTGAAAGGATCTGTGCTGTTTTTTTATCTGCAGGCATGGTGAGGTACTGGCCCATCTGACAGCTGCTATCATCTAACAGCAGCACCTTCTCAGACTTTGGCCTTCCGAACCACTTTCTGCTCAGTCACCTTCTGTCTCTCATCTGAGATCAGGTGCCAGACTTCCTTCACCTTTCTTGAGATATAATACACTTTTCATGAATTCCCAAATGCTCTGTGGCCAGGCAGACATCACATGTCACTGCTTCAACAGGTCTGGTTCTCATCAACCTAGAGAAATTAATAGGCTGCCAGTTGTTACAGCCCCACTAGAAGAGTGTGTGTGTGTGTGTGTGTGTGTGTGTGTGTGTATACACATTCATAGTTCTCCCATGCTTCAGTGTCAGCTCTGCAGCTGTGCTGCCATGGCTCCACTCACACAGTGGCAGGATCTGGCCCTAGTGGAGGACTTCCTTTAGGGCCACAGCACTTCTGGTCTGTCCTAGTTTCTCCCTCTCATCACTTATACTTGCTCCTTTAAGAAAGGGATTAGAGAAACTGTTGCAGACATGTCATCAAAAGTGATGTATTTTGCCAAGGTGGATGACGTAAGAGCCAAATATCCTCTGTGAAGTTAGTGTGTGCTGGAAAAATGATGACATGTCTATGTTCCGAAGTAATGGGCTGGCATCGCTTTTTGATTGCTCCAGCTTATGTTGAATCTCCCATGGGCAGTACTAAGTGGTCGTCAGTACCTCCTCCACTACAAAATTTCTATCCAGTGCTATGGACTCTACAAGACTCACTTTATCATTACTTCAGATACTAGCTAGGACAGGTGGCTAGCTTTTGGAAATTGTTTCTAGGGGCAGAAGAACCGGGGGTAAACAAGGGGAAACCTACAAAACCGTGGTGTTATGGTTGTGCCGACACTTTTATCCTAGAAAATCAGCATGTCACAGTGATGGTGACCATCACGTGCAGTGCCAAGGTCCTGCTGTTCCATGAGGCAGCGTGTGTTGGGAGCTACAGCCTCTTATGGCCATCAGCAACTCGTCACAGAGGATACAGACACCTGACTCACATCTCTCACTGTCTGGTGCTTAAAAGAAGCAGGGAAACATGGGTACTCACAGCCGGAATATACCACCTCCACAAAAAGGAAGAAATCCTAGCTAAGTACCAGTGCTGATTTCCCAGTTCAGCTGGAGACAACACATCATGTTGAGGCAAGATTTTGGCTCTCTTGGTGGCTCTTGCTGGGTACCACAGGATCTGGGAGCCAGTCAAGACATCTCTGATACACTTGCAGAAGCAGAGGCCTACAGCTCCTGCTGAGCTTGAGCTGTATCCATGCATTTTTCATCTTCTGCACTGATTACTACCCTATTTCCTTATAAAAAGAGTGCAGTAACATTCTGCCTCCTTCAAGAACAAGAAAGACATAGTGGAACAGCTTTTTGCTTGTTCAAGTTTTTGTCAGCCAGCACATATATAAAAATCTCTTACTGTTTCCTTGGAATCATCCTTAGAAAGTGCTTCTCCACCTGGACCCTTGGTGTCCTTGTTATCAGGCTCCTAGTGTGACAGGGCCATACCTTACAATGTGCTGGGGTTTGAATTATTGCTTCTTGTTAAGTTATCTATCAGAAAAATACCTGAACAGTGAACACTGAAGCAACAGACAGGGATGCACCTTCTAGCATCCCTCATGCAGTTATGTATGAAAGGTGTAGGAGGGAATGACCATGTGATTCTTTGTGGTTGGCCCGGGCAGTCAGCTGGAACCACAACAACCCCTCAGCTCTCTTACCTGTGCTCTGAAATCAGCTGGAAATCAGTACACCTGGATACTGGAGGCTGAGCAAACTGAAATACAGTCCCCTGTGAGCGGAGCCTGGTTCTGACATTGCCATCTACACAGGTTTCTCGCTGTCTTGACGCGTACTGTGTTTTGGATATCAGTCTTGCGTTGTGTAATAAATGGGCACTGGGAACTGTAGTAATATGTTTGCAAAGCAAGGGCTGGGGTTTAGCTGACACAATGCATTTGTACCTGTGTGAACCATGAAACTAAATTCTCAAGCAATCTTAGAAATTATCCTTTTCACTTTAACCCTACATGTGTACTCATTAACAGGTGAATTTACTTTTACAATAGGTTGTTTGAACAGAACAAAAGCATGTAAGTTCAAGACAAAGTTGCTCAGTGTGAATCTCAGTGAGACTGATGACAGTGCCTTCTATGCATTGCACTATTGCCTGCAAGATCCAGTTGCAGACTAGATCCTTCACATGCTAGCGGCTGTACAAAGAAAGCACTTAATTGCCATACATGCATGATACTGTTATTATCAAAGGAAATGATTTGCTGCTACTGCCATCAGTGAAGTGAGCCTACTGGCAGCAACGGCGGGAAGTTGTAAGATAAAATCTGATTTTAGAACAGGATTTTATAGCTAATAACCATTTAGTGGAAAAGGATTTTGAGTTACTGCTTACTAATCCTATAACAATCAAATGGACTCCATAGCAATCTAAAATACAGGTTTCTTTCTACCCACTTCTCACTCCTGTTTTTAAAGTCATGCCACCTTGCGGTGGTGTCCTAGCTCTATGGGTTGAACTTTCTTGCTAGTTCTTCAGAGCTGAGCCAGCATGTGCTTGGCATGTTCCTTCTCTATTTTCTTCTGTGTCTGCAACTGTATTATCAAAGAAATACCAGGTTGGTAGAGTAAAAGGAAATACACAGGAATGCAATTCTTGTATTGCCAAGTTATATTCTTCCTTTTCCCATTCTCTCTCATTCTCTCTCAAACTGTGTGAATTCTCAAAGTAATCAGCCAGCTTTTCATTCTGGCACAAACTTCCTCTGGCCCAGGATAGGGTTTTTTCTTTGATTTTCTTTACTTGCCTGCCTATATAATGAGGCAATTATAATGATTATCTAATGCTTATTCAGAATTTAGATGTTGGAAACTATGGATAAAATTAATTTTTAAAATGTAATAGTTATCAATCATTTTAAATGGTTGTACTGGCTGTACTTCTGGCATGGAACAGAATACATATGGTAGACAGCAACAGGTATTAATTAACAGTCACTCAGATTCATTTGCTGGCTGTATTTTTCAGAGGCTTACACAAAAGAAGTCTTCTGAGGATGTTATGCTGCATTTTTTCATCATACTCTGTAGTAGGTATCTCACTGACAGAAGAGATTCAGGTCAGGCCTTCCTCACACTGACAATAAAGCTGGAAGAGCAACCACTCTTTCTTCTGGACCTTGGTGGAAGAATATATTTTGAATTGTGTGGATCAATGTTTGAGGTTATCCTGAAATTCTGAATCGAATCATGTAAAGCTAAAATTACTAGAGTTGAAAAAATGCCTAAGTTAGACCTTCACTTCTGAACCTTTGCAGTACCATTCATGTAACTCCTCCCAAACAACGGGATTTGAAAAACTTAAAGAGATTGTACTTTGAAATACAGCAATACAACTAGGTATTTGAGCCAGCAGCTAAATCCACAAGGACATTAATGAGAGATCTGTCCCAGCAATCTAACCTAGGATCAGGATCTGAAAACAGAATTTGAACTTTGGTACCAACTGTTTTCCCTCCAGAAATCTTGAATTTTAGATGCTTCCAGTTTAAATGTGAAAAAGCAATCTTTTTTCAATTTGATTGTTACATTGTCAAACTGAATCATGTAATCATGACATTATGTCACTCAGTGTTTGCAAAAATTATTTCTGCAAAATGAACTGTTAGAAATTGTAACTACACTTTGATTATCTTGGAATTGAGTGCACTGGAATGTCTACATAGTTTTAGCAGTTTGCTTTTGGTGTGGGTTTTTTTTGTTGTTGACATAGACTTGGAATGATTACTTACTGGGCTTTTAGTCTGTGTATTTTACAAGATGAGAAATGATTGCAAATGTAGTATGGGCAGCATATTATTTGCTCTGCTTCCCTGGAAGAATCTTGTGAATAAATAACAAATATAGAGATTTAAAAATTACAATTCAATATTCGTATTTCAGAGGCATGTAGACTTCTTTCCCAGGTTCTTCTATCTGCACGCTGCTTTGTCACCCTACAGAAAACTGCACAGAAAACTCTCAAGAGCCAGTCTCACGCTAAAATGCCGAGAGCGTTCGTACTCCCGCAAGGGGGCAGTAGGCAAACACGGCACAGGAAAATGATTTTGCTCTGAATTTTAAATAACATCAACCTTATAGTTCAATTCTGCTTATTAATCATAGGAACATTGGTACAGAGTAATTTAATGTATAGTATCAAATGAATCTGCAGCTGTCATGCTTTTGCACTAAGAAAATAATGTCTCAACAAAAGGGCATCTTAAATCTGAGTTTCCCGTGTGGGCACTCTTAATTCATGAAAAGGAGGACTTTATGAAGCGCCCCCTTGGTTTTCTGGCTGTTATTTGAACTCACAGAGACATCCTGGGTATTTCTCATCAGCATGTGTCTTATTTTCAAAGTAATGAGACGTTTGGTATATGTGCTTGGAGAAAAAATAAAAATTGTTTTAAAGAAGTTACTTGGGTTTGGATGCTTGTGTTTCTAAAACAGCTGTCAGCCATGCCTGGGTGAATGCCATGTGTTCGCAAACAAGACTGTGTTTTCTTCTATACAGAATTTAGCTGTTTCAGCAATGTTTAATCAACCAGCACTGACCTTTCTTCTCAATGCTGCAAATTCATTTTCAATAAATGTTTAACTACTGATTTCTAAAGGGACAGATTTGTAACATGTAGAATCTACTTTTACTCTTGCACTGATTTTATAGTTACTACACAGCATGGTTGCTGTAGGGCTGCACATATGTTTTAGGAGGTTTAAAATTCTTCATCTGAATTCCAAATACTGTTGCAAGTAAAAGTATGTGAATCTTTCTGAATTTCATGGTGTTCTGCATTCATTTGGGGGCTGCATTCATTTGGGCTGCTTTCATTTGGAGGGCTGGACTAGATGATCTTTTGAGGTCCCTTCCAGCCCCTAACATTCTGTGGTTCTATGATTTGTCATAAAATGTGATCTAACTGTCATTTAAGTTGAGAGTATTGACAAATAATAATGTGCCTAAAATAATAACACAAGAGCAATCCTGATCCTTCATGTCTTTATTGAATACACTCATTCAGCATTCAAAATGCTAGTGGAAAAAGTAAGTGAACCTTGAGCTGACCCCAAAAAAGCTAATCAGAGTCAGGATAACCTGGAGTCTTGTTAAGAAAAGGAGTTTGGAGGTGTGGACTAGAGCTACATCGACTGATAAAACCCACTCAGATTTTTTAAGTTTGCTCCACACAGGATGTATACTTATGTGAGCCATGCCTTGCCAAAAAGGCCAAACTTTTAGAGGATCTATGATCAAGAACTGTAGATTTATATGAAGTTGAAAAGGGTTACAAAATGATTGGAAAGACCTTAGAAATTGACCAGTCTACAGTTAGGCAAATGATCTACGAATGGAGACACTTTGGGACTGTGGCTACTCTGCCAAGAAGTGGGTGCTGATTCAAAATGAACCCAAGAGCACAACAAAGACTCATCAATGAGGTAAAGAAACAACCCCGCGTGACAGCCAGAGAGTTGAAGGCATCACTGGAACTGGCTAACACCTGTGTTCATACAGTACATGAAACATCCATCAAGCAGGGTGTCTACGACAGGACACCATGAAGGAAGCGCTGCTTACTACAAAGAACACTGCTGCATGCCTGAGGTTTGCAAAACAGGCCAGTGACACTGCACAGTGATATTGGCAAAATGTTTTTTGCACTGATGGAAGAAAGACTGAACTATTTGGAAAGAACACGCAGCACTACATCTGGTGTAAAAAGGGCACTGCATACCATCAGGAAAACATCATCCCAACCATAAAGTATGGTGGAGGAAACACCATGATTTGGGCCTGCTTTGCTGCCTCAGGGCCTGGTCAGCTTGCAGGCATTGAGGGGAACATGGATTCCCAAGTGTATAAAAAATTATTCAGGATAATACGAGACTGTCTGTATGTCAAGTGAAACTCTGTAGACGTTGGGTGATGCAACAGGACAATGACCCAACACACCACAGCAAGTCCACAACTGAATGGCTTCAGAAAAACAAAACCCACCTTTTGGAGTGGCCAAGTTGGAGCTCAGACCTCAACCCAACAGAGATGCTGTGGAATGACTTAAAGAGAGCCACACACATGAAACGTCCAAAGAATATGACAGAGCTAAAGCAGTTCTGCCAGGAAGAATGGGCTAAAATCCCTCCTGAACGATGTGCATCTCTGACCCACAGCCACAGGAAGTGCCTGGTTGAGGTTATTGCTGCCAAGTGGGGTCAATCAGGTATTGATTCCAAGGGTTCACCTGCTTTTTCCACTAACGTTTCAAAACACCATGAAATTCGGAAAGGTTCACATACTTTTACTTGCAACTGTACATTTTTGACACTTGTGCTATCTCTCTTTTCATTTTACCTGTGACATCTTCATATATTGTCCTAAGATACATAAAAATGCTTACAAAGAGGAATAAAAATAAGCCCATAGTATAGCACTGGCTAAGATGGTGACCTTTTCTCTTAACAAATTCATGTTTGAGAATTGACCAGAATAATCTCAGGATATACCTGTAGTGCGGCCTCTACCTAGTACAAACACACTTGGACAGCTTGTTTAGATAGCCAGTTGCAACAGCATGGAACTCACTGTGATTCTGCCTGAAAAGTTGGGTAAGTATCAGGCAATTTGTGGCACTAAGTTCTTGCAACTTGTCTACCCTCAACCATTAGATATTAATTATTTTATGATGTCAGCTCAACTTTCTACACTACAGTGAAATCCCAGAAGTGACCAATGTGTACACATATTCTAAGGCCAGGGGTGTAGCAATGGGTTAAGCAATCTTATATTGAGTTACCTTGACTGCAGAAGATTATGAGCATGTTATATCTATTAAAAATAATGGCACTACTTCCCCACAAAGGAAAATGCTCATCTAGATGGACCATTGTGAAACCAGCATTTCAAATCATTGCTATTTCAGTCCACAGATTACACATTTCTAGCCAGCTTCTGTGGTAGGAACGATCCTGCTGACCTCACCAACTCCGAAAGTGCATGAGTTTCAGCTCAGAACTTGGGAAGAATATGCATATGCCTGTGTGTAAGGTGGAAGAGGTAAGTTGTCCTCAGGCATGAATAGCAAAACCTTAGGGTGTAACCATTTTGAACTTATCTTGGCTATTTTCACTGTATTATTACTGTTATAATGAAGGAATAGAGGGCATCCCTGCAGAGGACTTGGGAGTACTGATGGATGGAAAGCTGGACATGAGCCAGCAACGTGCTCTTGCAGCCCAGAAGGGCAATGATATCTTGGCCTGCATCAAAAGAAGTGTGGCCAGCAGGTCGAGGGAGGTGATTCTGTCTCTCTACTCTGCTCTGGTGAGACCTCTGCCTCCACCTGCATTACCATCTCTGGGATCCTCAGCACAGGAACGACATGGACCTGTTTGAGAGGGTCCAGAGGAGGGCCACAAAAATGATCAGAAGGTTGGATCATGTCTCCTATGAAGACAGGCTGAGGGTTTTCAGCCTGGAGAAGAGAAGGCTTCAGGAAGACCTTATTGCAGCATTTCAGTACTTAAAGGGGGGCTTTAAGAAAGATGGGGATAATTTTTTAGCAGTTTCTTGCAATAGTACAAGGTTAATGGTTTTAACTAAACGAGGATAAACTTGGGCTAGATATAAGGAAGAAGTTCTTTACCCTGAGGGTGCTGAAACGCTGAAACACTGAAACAGGTTGCCCTGAGAGGTGATAGAAGCCCTGATCCTGGAAACATTCAAGGTCAGGTTGAACAAGGCTCTGAGCAACCTGATCTGGTTGAAGATGTCCCTGCCCACTGTAGGGTGGTTGGACTAGATGACCCTTAAAAGTCCCTTCCATCCCCAGACATTCTATGATTCTATGATTCTCTTACTTTACACTGAAGTACAGCTCTTTCTGTGCGTTACTAATGTATTTGTTAGGGTCTTCACAATTAAGATTTTTTTTCCAAATCAGGAGATCAGAAGTTTGTTAACATATATATGCAGGCTATTCTAGCCTACTTGTTTCTACCTGGAATTTTATGGGATCTTTGCTATTAATTGTTCCTAACTACTACGAGTGAAGTAGCTACTATAGGGGATTTAAAGTACTGTCTAGTCCTAAAGAAAGAGATAATTTCAATGTTTTGTAAATTTTCCAAAAGCCACCTGCTGCTCCAAGAGTGTTCTTATGATGCTGGGCTGGTAATCGCTTGCCACAGGCTGTAGTATCCCATTTAGAAGAGTATTGCAGCTACATGTATCTAATATCTTCAGGACTGTCTGATTCCGGAGATGGCTAAATTAGGCTAAAGTTTTATGCACTTGCAAGAAGAGATATTTACACATACCTTTGAAGTATATAATGTATAGATATGCAATGTGGTTTGCATGAAGAAAGAGC
Source organism: Apaloderma vittatum (assembly GCF_000703405.1). Taxonomy (NCBI): domain Eukaryota; kingdom Metazoa; phylum Chordata; class Aves; order Trogoniformes; family Trogonidae; genus Apaloderma; species Apaloderma vittatum. Next base: position 13,033 of record NW_009718557.1, read on the forward strand.
ATATGTATGCAAAGAAGTGCACATTTTAGAAGATTTTTGTTCTGCATTTGACAACACCTGGAATGAATTCTGTCTGCAGTTTCAGTTTTAGGACTTGAGACTGTGCTTATTCAACTGCTGGATATGTTCTACTGAAAAGTAATCAAAATTTCTCGAAGTTATCTCCTTAGATAATGCAAATATAAAATGATGGGTAGTACAACAAATCTATGCTTTATAGAGAAGATCACCCATATCCAGATTTTTATTTATCAAATTACTGTATGAATGGGTGTAACTTACTAGTGCCTGGATTTTTGTGATCAAACATTAGCAGCAAAATATATTGCTTGGTTGTGTTCTTTGTGGGGTTTGGGTTTTTTTTCTTTGCTGCACAATCAGGAAGGTTGGAATCAAATGCAGTGACATTCAGGAGTGTTTACATTCCTGGGTGTGTTTTACAGCAGTATTTATATGAAGTGTGTTAATTTCTAGTGTTTAGAGCAGGGCTTGACTTACATCTTTCTATTGAGCGGTTTGGAGACTGCTTTAAAAAACCTGTTGGGTCCATCTGCCAGTGTCTGTTTCCTTGCTGCTTTTGTATAGCATTGGATACATTGGTGCACGTGGGGTTAGCATAATCTCTTTATGGGGAATAAGTTAATACTTGACAGAATCGGTTACTAAATGTGTGTTTTTCCTGTAGTGCTGTGTCAGGATAAGAGCATTCCTGTGAGGCAGAAGGTACTAACTTTGCTCTGTCGGTTGGTGTGCAAGTTCACCATAACCCACATGCCACGCTGGGTTTTGCAATCACTCGGTGAAACGAAGAGGACTTCTGAATTTTCGGGCGGGGCTTTTGGGAGCAGAAGGGTTGGACTATTGCGAACACTGAAAGCTACCAGGACCCGATTCCCTTTCCGTGCCGTTCACATACTCACCGCATCTTCATCCCCATGCCTTCCTCCAGCCGGGGCGGGGGTGTGTTTGTGTGGAAGGATGCGGGGCGGGGATTTATCCCCGGCCCGGGGTCTCACCGACCCCAGCCACGCCCCGGCCACCGCCCTGCCAC
>NW_009718557.1:14095-16406 GCF_000703405.1 Apaloderma vittatum
AGAGGTGTCTGCGGCTCCATTCTCCCGGCCCCGCCACCATGACGGACCGCTCCGCTTTCGACACCAATGTCATCACCATGACCCGCTTCGTGATGGAGGAAGGCAGGCGGGCGAAAGGCACCGGGGAGTTCACGCAGCTCCTCAACTCCCTCTGCACGGCCATCAAAGCCATCTCCACCGCTGTCCGTAAAGCGGGCATCGCTAACCTGTGAGTGCCGGGGATGCCCAAGGCGGGCGGGTAGCATCCCGCGCCTCCCTGCATCCCCTCCGGTCCAGGGGATCCTGCCGCCCGCGGGGTAGTGGGGATGGGGGTAGAAGGGTTGTCACCCGAAAGACGTGTGAGTGGGGTAACATCCACCTGCCCCCTTGCACAAGTAGCATCTTGGATACTCGGTTTTCTCAAGTGAAAGGGGTCCTGTGACTTTTTAATAATATAAAGGGTGCCGTCTTTGACAGATGTCTGCTGCTGATAGACCTTCATGTGGTCTTCAGACTTTATACAGGTGTGATAGTTTTTTAACCATGTCCTAGCCCTTTTGTATGCCTCCTATGTCTATCAGTAAAGACTAGGGTTTCCCGTCTGTGACTTGATTTGTAACAGTCTAAATAAGCCATTCCTTCCATGTCCTACTCATGCTTGTTGACAGCTGCCCAGGAGTTTGATACCTATGCTATTAGCCTGTATGATCCCCTGTGGTGGATTTGACTTTCCACTAGTGCTGGAGCTTTGGACTTGTGAGCCTCCTTCAGCAGTACATGTCCCACTGTGAGATCGTATTTTATAATTGGTGGTGGGATTTTGCTGGGCTATCAGGCAATATGAACAAGTAGGTATGTCTGGGAACCATTTTTTTGGATTGTCCTCAGGCTCAGCTGTATGCTTAGTGCTGCCTAGCAGTGGAGGTGTAGAACAGACAGGGAAGCCACAGTCCCTTCCCAATTTCAGGCTTTGCGCAGGGCACCCTGCCACCACCTCCAACAAATGATGTGTGAGAGCTGTAGCTGCTGGACGTATGGAGCTGTTGCTCTGAGTATGAGGCTTTGTGCCTCCACTCACAAGCATGGTGTTCAAAGTATATTGTTTTCTAAAAGCACTTCCACACTCGGAGAAAAATGTTCAAGCCACTATAGCCGAGAAAGACAGAGAATTATGCTAGGTCTTTTTCTTTCCGTGTACTAAAATGAAGAAATGCGATACATTCCTGAAGTCATGTATTCAGTGTTATTATAAAAAACCTGAAAAATCGGTATTCAGCCTCATCAGTGAAATGTGGCTAAAGTACATAAGGGTCTTCTGAATGTGTACAGAGCTGAATTTTTTTTTCTCTTCTAAGAACTAAACTTCCCCTCTTTCTTGTTTTGCATGCTTTCGAAATCACCTATCACAAGGTCTCCTGGTACTTCCTGATCCCAGACGGTTTGATTCTGATTAGCTCTCATGGCTTTTTTGTGTTTTGTATTCATACTTCTCAGTTTTAGTCTCAAGGAATTGTTTACCACTTAAAATCAAACCTGAAAATCTTGAAACATAAAAATATTGATTTATCTATGAATAAAGTGTTAGTACTGTAATTTGCATGTTGTGTTGCTAACCAGGATCGATTTACAAGAAGAAGTTGTAACGTAACTAGTGTCAATAGATTCATTGTTACTTTTTAACTTTTCTAATGAAGTCTTAGTTTTTAGAGTATGCAGATATGATATCATAGCCTACAATTCGGGGGCAGTATTTAGGTCTTAAAGTTAAGAGCTCATTAAAAAACACAGTTGCTGTGTAATTCAGCTTTCACAACATGCTCTGGCTCTGTTTGCCTATGGTTAGTAGCTACTGTTAGTAGCTCTCGGCAAGAATCCACAGGACAGAAAATAAAAAATGGGCTCAGAGAACTGAGATATTGTTCAAAAGTTTTACAAGCGTAAGGTTGCCAGAAGCAGAGCACTTTGGAAGGCGTAGTAGTGCCCTGTTGTCACCACATGCTCTCTTCTGCCATTGCTCTAGCTATGGAATTGCTGGGTCTACCAATGTGACAGGAGATCAAGTAAAGAAGTTGGACATCCTTTCCAATGACCTGGTCATTAACATGCTCAAGTCATCCTTCAGTACATGTGTTATCGTGTCAGAAGAAAATAAAGATGCTGTGATAGTGGAAACTGAAAAACAGGTTAGTAGCTTTAAAGGTTCTCCCTGCTTGATGTCAAATCAACCTTTAGAAGTCTATTGCTGCGTAGCTGAAAAACTGAGCTAAAAATTTTACAAAACATATACTTTTCTATATGGGCAAATGAAAGGGAGGTGGACTAGGGTGGAAAG
>NW_009718557.1:16437-16678 GCF_000703405.1 Apaloderma vittatum
CAACAATTGTCCCTTCTGTTATTTCTGCTACATAATTATTTTTATGTATTTATTATTTGTTATTATTTATATTCATGCATGCACTTGCTGAGTGATAATTCCTTTTTCCTAGACAATATTTTGGTGTGATCCTATAAAAATCTGAGTAAAAATTCAGCAAAATAAAACAAACTAAAACATATTTTAGAAAGTATAATAATGTTTGCTTCATTGAAGCCGGTCTTTCTATTACTTCCTGCTG
>NW_009718557.1:16709-22933 GCF_000703405.1 Apaloderma vittatum
CTGAGAAATCTTCAGAACTGATTTTGTATTAGACAATCACAGAATGTTAGAGGCTGGAAAGGACCTCTGAAGATCATCTAGTCCAACACCCCTGCCAGAGTCCAGAGCAGGACTGAGACATTATAGGCAATGGGTGAACAGAGGTTCTTTTGGAGCTGGACAAATGTTATTTTAGATCCTCGAAGATTGCTGGGGAAGGCTTAGTGTTAACATTTTTCTAAACTCAATATGAGCTAGTGTGCTGTTTTTATCAGAATTCCTGCCTGCCAAGTAGAACATTGCTGGATTTAAGTTTTCAGCATGCATGGTGAAATTAAAAAAAAAAAAAGGCAAATAAATGCTTACTGTTATTATACACAGTTAACAAAATATCTGTGGATAATAAGGAGAAAACAAGCTACTTAAAAGGTACATTTGATTCAGCTGTTTTTCCTGTACTGGGAATTTTCTGTATGTAGAGAAATCCTTAGTACAGCAATATGCAGGGACCCAAAAAAAAAAACAAACCCCAAAACCCCAGACAACAGGGTAAAACTACAAGCTTACGGAAGTTATTACGGCTAAGGTAATTTCTGACCATCCGTCCCTTCAGACCACAGAGAAACTGAAATGTATAGCTTATGAATGTCAGATGTTAAAGGCCTTCTTAATGTCTATAATTTTAGCTGACCTTCATTTGTCTTTTTTCTTATAATTCAGAAAACTGATTTCTTAGAGACAAGAAAGTGTAATCTAAATGGTAGATTTTATAGGATATCTATCAATATGGATCAACATTAATTAAACAGATGAAACTAAATTAATGATTAAAAAGTATTCTCTTTTTCTTATTATATGATTAAATAATGATTTTAAAGTATAAATATAAATGATTGTGTTAACTTCACATTTCCCATGTCATCATCTAGTATTTACTTTAAAGACTTTCTTTTAAAGATTACTTACTTTAAAAATTTCACAACTTCTGCTGTGGCACAAATCATATGGTTGTAATCAAGATTGAAATCTGGGCAAAGGAATTTCTAACATTTGAATTGAGTTCCCTCCTAATCTACAATAGCCCTTTAGATTATTGCTTTCAAAGTCTCTAAGAAAATTTTCCTACTCAAGTATTTTTATTTGGGAGAAGTGGATAACTGATGTCACTAATCTGGTTGTTCTCTCTTTCACATTTTCTAGGGTAAATACATCGTCTGCATAGACCCTCTAGATGGCTCATCAAACATTGACTGTCTTGTTTCCATTGGGACCATCTTTGCCATCTATAAAAAGGTAAAATGTTTTCATGTAGGACAAGAAAAACTATTATTGTGCACCTTTTGATAAAATACAATTGCATGTGAAGGCTTAATAAGATCTAGCGAGACTTGTTTGTGAAAGAGACTTTCAGGACCAGCTTTAAGTTAAATCTGCTATTTCACAGATACTTGTATAAAACATTTGCGAGCGACTTGCATTAGTCTCTTAGAAGACAAGGCTGATAGAAGCCTGGCTGATATTTAAGTAGACAGCTAAAGGACCTACCCTTTACAAACAAACCAAGCCTTAGATTTCAGGAATATTTGTATTGGGACAAAATACCAGGTGGTTGTCATCTACTTGGGGAATGTGCTTTCAGGTTTTCTTGTTCTCTGTACTAATAGTCCTGTTAGCCTGAGGACAAGCTTCAAACACAAACCAGAGCTGAAACATGGCATGTGCATTTGAAGTGTCTAATTCACTCTGAAAGGCAGAAACATTGTCTGAAGGAGCTTGAAATACCAGACTTACAAGTCGCAAGATGGGGGAAAAAAGTAAGTCGGATACACACCCAACTATCCATTTTTATCATCTTTTGTATGTTGTCGTACATCCCAAAGTAACTATTTTCAACTTCATTTTTGTATGAAGCAAAAGAAAACAAAAAAATACAAAGTTGATCAGCTGTGAACTCCATGAGTTATGTTTCAATGCTTGCTTGTCACCTGTGCCTCAGAGTTTTCCTCCGAGCTGTGTTCATCATCACCTACAAGGAGGTACACAGCTCCATATTATGTCCTTAATCCTTTCCTGCTTCCTGCATTCCAACTAGGCTTATACAAGAGCATTTCTAGATCACTATGTTTGCCTCCTCTGTATAATTTGTGTTAGTGCATCCAGTAGGAATCTCAGCTGTGGATCACGGAAGCATTTGTGCCACCTCATGCATGGATATGGAGCAGGAGACTGTCCCTGTCCCAGAGAGCCCAGTTACGTACCAGCTATAGAAATGAACTTGACTATGGTCCTTCTTATTCTAGGTGTCCTCTGATCAACCTTCTGGTAAAGATGCTTTACAACCCGGGCGTAATCTTGTGGCAGCTGGTTATGCTCTCTATGGGAGTGCCACAATGTTGGTACTGGCCACTTCTTCTGGAGGTGTCAACTGCTTCATGCTGGACCCGGTGAGAATGTCTTCTGTTTTTTTTGTTTCTTTATTAGGAATGACAAGGTACCGTCTGTAGGAACTACTTGCCCTCTCAAAAAATCAAACAAAGGAGTAATTTTCAAAGCTAATGTGGATAAATGAAGTATGTTTCATAACCAATAAGCAATAATGGCAAGAGCTTTTTGCATTCTGCCTGCCCACTACAGTGGTGCTATCTGTGATTCAACCTCGGGAAGATGGCCAAGTCAGTCAAGCAAATACACAGCATGTGCCAAATCACATAATACTTAAAATGAGTTGTTTTGTGCAATGCAGAGCGCCCTTTAAGTCTTATTTGTCTTTTCCTTAATCCTAAGACCTTAGTAAACCATAGAAGCAGAAATACTTAACTTCTTTCTATGTTTTCAGATCCCATCATGATGTGTAAAAGAGTAAGTGATATGTGTGGGTGCATTTAACACTCTAGCATGTGTTGACCTTAGGAGTTTTAAAATACAAGTCATACTGATCACAGCAGAAAGTAGTTTGCTTTTGGTGACCCATTTTTCTTGGTAATCAGTTACTCAGGCTAACCTGTCAGTATTAAATTTTCAGAACCTGCAGCAGTCATGTAGCAGGGAATATAACTTGGTGCTCACTGTTAAGTAACAACTTAAGTAGCTGCATGCATTTTGCTCTATATTCAATGGCAGATTTAACTCGGAGCATGTGTGCATGCTACTCTGCTTATTTTTAGCACTAACTTGGAAGTTTACATTAGTGAAACTGAACAGACCAGACCTTGATTACAGTGATTGGCTCTCTTGACTCCAGGCTTCCAGTTAGCCCAAGTCAAGATGACCTGGAATTTATTAATATCTACAACCATTTGAAAATGTTTACACATTGCTTCAGCTGGCACTCTTGGTTTCCAAACTCCTCAGAGCGGTACTTTTGCTCTAGCAAAAGAGCGTAGAGCTAAACAAATTTATGGCATTTTTTGGCATAGAAAAGTGAAAGAGAGCTGAGAATGGTAGTATGAAGAAGCTTGCGTTACCCCAGGATTCACACTGTCTATGTTTCATGGACAAAAACCACTTTGCATCTAGACTGCAAATGCCACTTTTTTAAAGGAAGTGGCAGCAATAGTAAATTCTTCCTAGGCTGTGCATGTGAGTGGTTCTTGCCTTGGTTTGTAAATAAATGAACAATTAACATTAATAAATTGCTTTTCTTTCTTATTGTTAGGCAATTGGAGAATTCATTTTGGTGGATAGGGATGTGAAAATCAAAAAGAAGGGAAATATCTACAGTCTCAATGAAGGCTATGCTAAATACTTTGATCCTGCAGTCACAGAGTATCTCAAAAAGAAGAAATTCCCTGAGGTAAAAGGTCCTGTTACAGAGAAAATTTCTGATGATAAGCAACACTCATAAGTTCCAACTTAATGATCAATCACTGTCTCATGCACTCTTCAGAGCTTGATTTCCTTTCCTGTCCATTTAAAACATATAGTCTCTTAGAACTAATAATTAGAGCAGCAGTTGATGTGACCAGGTATTTCACTGTCCTTCAGTACTGCACTTCACCTCCTTTATATGTGTTTTGGTTTGTTTATTTTTTAAAAAAATATCTTCCTTCCTTGCTAGTGGCCTGAGTAACAGTACTGGCAGCAAAACTGGGTGTTTGGTAGTTGAGTAGAGAGGAAGTGTCATCTGGCAACGAAGAAATCTGATTGGCACGTGCACTAGATTGCTGCTTCCTGATTGCAGCATCTGAGCAGAGGGAGAGCGGAGTGGGGGTGGCAGTGGGCCATTGCTCAGCAGTAACACAAGCTGGAGGTCCTGAGGCATCCTCTCACCTGAAAAAGCTAGTGTGGTTTCAGGGCCCATTTTGTGGTTGTGCACAACTTCCTCGTCTCAGGAGGCTTGAAGATCTAAGGGATGTCTAAAAAGTCGTGTCTGTTTCTCATGCCTTACACATATGTCATCACTAGAGTTACTACCTGGACAATGAAGTGTAAACGTTTACTATTGTTGGGTGTTTGTGTCCCGTCTTGACTTCCTGATCCTGCTTTCCACAAAGACAAGTGTTTTCATCTGGCATCTTGCCAGGCTTAAGATGTTGTTTATTTAGATATTAAAATGTACTCTCTGGAGTATAATAGAGAAATAACATCAGTAGTCAACAGTTAACTTTTTCTTACCAGAAGAAGTTGTAGAAGCTGGCAAAAAAAGTAAGATAAGTAGGAAAAATCACTTCTTTTGCTCTTTGATATGTTTTTCTGCTACAAATGAAAAAAAACCAAAACCAACCCAACAACAACTCCTAGTACGTATCCTTTTTGCTACTAGAAATGCAGTATTCTGCAAAGGTTAGAGCACTGATGGAGATCTGGGCTGTATTTTATGTTCTTGAAATTAGCATTCAGCTACCCTGAAATCTTCTGTCAGTCCTTTTTCTTGGATTTTGCTAATTAGAAAGTGAGAAAGAAACTGATTTTTTTTCCCCAAATCGATTTTGAATATTATCAATGAACCATAACATGGAGGTGTTAGACGTTAGGACCACTAAGGGGGGGAATTACCTGGATGTACTCAGAAGTTACATTTATTTAAATATCTTTCTGTAGGATGGCAGTTCACCATATGGTGGGAGGTACATAGGATCTATGGTGGCTGATGTGCATCGTACACTGGTGTATGGAGGAATCTTTCTGTATCCTGCTAACTCCAAGAGTCCCAAAGGAAAGGTAAACTTGCATAAGCCCAGATATAGAAAATGTTACATTATCTAGATATTTCACTACCACAGATGAGTATTTTGATTGCAGAACATTCATTCTGGAACTTGGCAGCTTGCACCTCTGACATGTGGGTAGGGCCATCACTTGTACACTGTCATGAGTGACATCAACCTGCTGCCAGACACCTATTTCAGCACTGCTGCTAACCTGTATCAACTGCACTGACTTCTCTTTATCCCCAAATGTATTCAGATTATGGAACATACCAGGGGAGGTATTGTTCAAACAGGCTCTCTCTGCTGTCTCAGTCCAAACTGCTGTGGCCCCAGCCAAGTGAAACATTACAAAGAAAACAACCTACATTACCCTGACATTCCTATTATGAGTTTATATGTAAGAAGCTTGAATGTAGTGTGGCACTCATGAGAAGCTCTGCCAAGGACAAAACCATCGGAACCATAGAACATTTTTTCACAGAGCATTTTTGGCTGGAAGAGACCTTCAGTTGCCCTATCAACACCACCAAACTGTGTCCCTCAGCACAATATCTACCCATCTCTTAATCCCCTCCAGGGATGGCGACTCAACCCCCTCCCTGGGCAGCCTGTTCCAATGGCTGACAGCCCTCTCAGTAAAGAAATTCTTCCTAATATCCAACCTGAACCTCCCCTGACACAGCTTAAGGCCATTTCCCCTTGTCCTATCACTGGGCACTAAGGAGAACAGACCAACCCCTGCCTCACTACAACGTCCTTTCAGGTAGTTTTAGAGAGTGCTAGGGTCTCCCCTCAGTCTCATCTTCTTCAGGCTAAACAGCCCCAGATCCCTCAGCCTTTCCTCATAAGACTTCTATTCTAAGCCCTTTACCAGCTTGGTAGCCCAACTCTGTACCCTCTTCAGCACCTCAATGTCCCTCTTGTAGTGAGGGGCCCAAAACTGTACACAGTACTCGAGCCGAGCACAGGGGCATGATCACCTCCCTGCTCCTGCTGACAACACCATTCCTGACACAGGCCAGGATGCCATTGGCCTTCTTGGCCACCTGGGCACACTCGATCCAGCAATCCAGCCTGTCTAGATCCCTCTGTAGA